>NW_008751700.1:292028-298417 GCF_000715545.1 Opisthorchis viverrini | reverse complement strand
TATAGGGGTTATCAGACAGGATATAGTCCTTTAATAGGGGAAAAAATGAACGTCTACCACAGTTATGGAAGGACATCAGATGATTAAACAAGACAGGATAAGGATGAATCTGTACTCAGTAATGTAGTCATCGGAGTCAAGCTAAGGGTGCCAATATAACTATACTACCTGAAACAGGACAGTTTACTGCATGTGGGCTAAGAGGCGGTGTGGTGAGGGTAAAACAAACTATCGTAACGACTGGGGGACGTAAATTCCTGTAGGTTGTTAGTGAGATGGACGATACCAGGACGATCTAGGAAGGAAGTTGAATTCGAGGGAGAAGGTCACCAGTCCCCGAAGCACTACCATCAGCTTTACTCAGTGAGTGTTGCGTGACGAAGAAGACTTCCGATGCTATCCTCGGATGTTGACAGTGGAGAGTCGGAAGTCTAACTGTATGTTTATATGTGTTGTATGTGTCACTCCTGGGAGCAGCAAATTTGGTGTCTTTTTGTTTGGTTGACGAGGTAGGTTTTGGTGCGGTGTAGCCTCGATATTGACGAAGGCAGCTACAGCCATCCACGTCAACGTAGGCTATGGGCATCGCAGAATTTCTTCCGGCTATCCCAGGTATAATGATTTCTTATTGAATACTTTTAGATAGGCAAAAGGCCAATTTTTGTTATTGTTTATAGCGTTGCCAAATAACTCAACCGAGGCGAGGCCAACACCAGCAGGAACAACCAGAAAACAGCGGTGATCTTTTTATCATTTCCCGAATTTAAAGGCGAGGCTCAGAACCACCGGCGATGTCCCACTGCTCACCAGATTCGATGTATTTTCAGTGGCATATTGTTTAATCGAAATGGAGAAAATTCCCTGTTGTGAATACGCCATAGGAGTACACAAACTTGCTGACTATGTGCATCTGCCTCAATTCAATATATTCAACAGTGGTTGTGTTTATTTCTCACTGGTGGGCGGTGTGACGTTAGGCATGGTAAAAAACTTAACGCCTGAAAAACAAGAGGAACGCCGGTTGTGGGTATCCAGAACTATGTGAAACAAGGGCAGATAAAATTGGCTATGTTCCGACATGCAGGATCTTGCCAAAAGTAGCACGAGTAAATTATAACTGCTAAAACACAACAGGTGTCCGAACACTAGGATAGATTCTAATTGTGTCTCAGAAAAATGGACTACATGTTGATGAACAAAGTAACGCTCGTGTGTGTTAAAAGTAGGAGGATCTTGAACGGTTCAGGATTGCAAAGGACAAAAGAAAAAACGATCCACCCTTAGGTAGAGTGAAGAACGAACAAGTTTTTCACAATGAAATTCCACGTCAAGTTGAAAGCATGTGCAACCACTGCTTCTCATATCAGGGAATCTTTTTAGACCGTTTGGGACAGGCAGCGCCGGTGTTGAGTAGGAATGTACGGTTTTCAAGGGAAAAATAAGTAAATTTATGAACAACACTAGCCAGTAACGCTCCAAAATAGCCTCTAAATCAAACGTTTGGCATAATTGCAACAGACTGTGACGGGCCTTCTCGGATGGGTAACATGCTGTGTCCATAAACAGCACGGGAGTGGTAAAAGCTTGGCAGTCCATCAGACCACACAGCAGTCACAGTCTCGTCACCTCGCTTCGCATTTCGATCAATGGAAGGCCTGGTAAATACACGTCCCTGTGCGGAGTATTTGGGGCCACTCACTAGGTATGATGTGTCATTGTGAGCTTTGGAGGTGTGAAAGAACTAGACCAATACAAGGCTAGGATGCCCTCAAATACACTGAGGGCCCTGTGTGATAGACAGGCATAGCTATATTGGAAAAAAGGGACAGAAGGATAGTTATAAAGTGGTATGCCTAGCAAGTTTGAAAAAGCAAGAATAGGAGATTAGCCACAGTTTCGAACTACTTTAGAGAAGCGGTGGTAGAAGATCTTGATGATACTACCCATGATTCACTGTGGTTATCAAGACGGAAGGACAGTCAGGAAAGATAAATAATCAGTGCACAGTTTGCGCGCCCACCAAACTGCGCATTGATGGTGTCTACATGTACGGTGGCGAAAAGTTTGCAAGCCAATTGCCAAGCCCGGCAAACAGATGAATGACCATCTGATCAACACCCTATAAGCTTGCCTATGCTACCCATACTTTAACGCATTAGCAAGAATGCAGGCTAAAACGCTGATGTTATGCTTTTCATGATGATGGTGGTTTGGGCCAGGAAAGTTTATTGTTAAAGGTATACCTGAACAAGAGTTTGAGGAAATTTTTGGAGCAAGTGGTTGTGTGTTTGTATATTTAGACAATGAGGTGACCTGGGTACAATGAAATCACAGTCTGATGGATGGATCTCAGAATATGTAGAAAGAACTTCGCCCAAGGAGGTGCTATACTTGTCTTCACCCCGTTCCCGCTTTTTGAACGAAAGACAGCATTTCTACTTTGCTTTTATCCGCATTTAGTATTCATAAGGTGGTTTCCGGAGGTACAACACATGCATTCTCAACCTGTGGAGAGCATACCATCGGGTGTCGTCATAACGTTAGGGTTATAATAAAAGTATGACTTGTGAGGATTGTGGGCACAGGCGGGTTGGGAGAAGGGACGGCGTCCTGGGGGTGGGCATAATCTGATTTAAGCGTGATCACTACTTAAACAGCACTGACAGCGAAGAGCAGTTACTATGCGTTCTGGAGAAAATATTGAGCAAGGTCCGATCGTTCAGATTTGAAGGCTGCGGGCAAAAAACAAGGCGAGAGAGAGCACAACAAGAACTGTTTCAGTTTGACGTGTTTTAGTGCGTTATTCTTGTTAAAGGGTCTCGCACTTCTGGGAAGTTGAATTTTAGCTCACAAAGCTAAGAGGTGGACCATGCGCTTTCGTTGCGTGTGGTTGATTTGTCTTCACTTCGTGTTGTTATTAGCACCGTTTTCTATTGTACCGACTTCTGCTTATCAAAAGAATACCTTAACCATTCTACTTTTAGCGTCTTTCAAAATTCCGACCTCATCACTGACTATAGATGTTTGATTGTGTCATGGCAATAACTGCTAAAAACCTTGAGAAATGTGGAAGTTATGAATTGCCAAGAGGCCACCTTTACTTCAGGCAGCCCGAAAAAAGGGAGTTCTTGTTGTCATCTAGCTTGTAATTAAGCTTTAAAAGAATGCAACTACCTGCGATATAAGAAGAAATTCCGTTCAAGATGATTGCAAATCCCTGAGGCTTCCATTATCTTTGTGATTTCCGCGCTTCTCCTGGAGATAGCCCTATGATATCTTTCCAATGCAGGTTGCCGTCAGATCGTGAGCAACGTAACGGAGTTTATGCCTAGGGAAACCAAAAGGACCCTGAGATTCAAAATGTTCTCCTTCTATTCATCTGTTATTAATTTTCAGACGATCTAGCGCCCCAAGCTCAGGCTGTTTACTTGGCTCATTTATCCCGCTTTCTCTCTTAGCAGCCCAACACTCGATTTCCCACAGAAAAGCCATGAACTTCTTTAAAAAGGGTGTTCATGTCTACACATAATGTTCACTATGCGGGGAAATAAGAACTTGGATAGCAACAGGACTAACGTCCTCAATTTTGCTTGATTCGTAGAAGCTAACACTAGGGTCATCGTGCCTCTCTCGTCTCCGCTTTTCACTGGTCGTTAGGCTTGAATTGAGGACGAAGTCTTGAACCACTTGCACCTATCCAGGTGTGCGCGGACAAAGAGCCTCTGTGATTGTGGGGCTGTCCACCCTACAACTCGAGAACTGATTCGCCTGACAACACCCTGGAATGATCGTCTGCCCCCTTCACCATTACCAATTGATAGTTTGTGCACGTTTATGTCAAATTGGATTTCGACTCTCCTGGGTAATTAGTTCGGTCGACGCCTCCATTTCAAGAACAAACCAAGAAGCTGATACAGTTTCCAGTGGCGGATAAAAGTAATGTCTTTCCCACCATCAAATACCAAGCTAAGCTGAAGAATGATACGTCGTGACCGGCCGCTTTGTCAACACCAGTCAAAGGCCTATAATAGAAGAGAAACGCCGAGGCCTTGAATCCAGTAAGACTTTTAACATTACTGTGTAAATCTCCTCTAAAAGTGGGTGATATCACGCCAGCCTGTGCCAAATGACGCCTTGGAAGTTGAGCGTTGGCACTTAATGTGCAGAGCTCAAACCTTCAGCAGCCCAGTTACAAAATAATGGCAAAACAAGAACCTTAAGATCAAGGTTGAAGATTATCTTTGAACAGCAGCCTATCCGTAGCGCTTTTCGGAATTCCTTATACTAATCAATTACTTATTTTGAGAGCTCCCCGAACAGCCGTACTCACTGCCTCTTCCTTGTTTCATTAGGCTTTTTTAACGCATAAGCATGATAGTACTGTCCCTGCAACGGCATTTCACACCAGATACCCGCTCTGCAGCTAGCAAGGAAAAACGCCCCCACCCTTTTCACAGTATCTTGTAACCATCTCATGTTCCACCATATTGGAACCCTCGCGTATACTAGGGCTTCTTTCGCAGGCACCAGATACCAACATTTGCACCTACGTTTGCAAACGGACTCTGCTGTGATATCCAGCGTCCGGTAAGCGTCTTAAGTTTGCGTGCCTTGTCTCCCTCCAAGCGATTGCTAGACCCGGACTCCGCATCTTTTATCTCTTTAGTATATAAAAGGAATCGCCTCGCATCCAAAAGGCCTGCCACTTGGACCTACCACTCTTCAAAATTGGTCGACAGAGCGATCCGAGTCAGTTCAAAATGTTTGGTAGTACTAACCGATATCTTCCCTTCTGTTCCACTTATCCTTATAAAATTAATTTCCTTTCGTCTTTGGGACAAAGTGGTTGCACTTTTCAAGCTATGTGTGCGACCAGTTATGGGTGTTCATCCTACTTTCTCTTCCCTTAAGACCCGGTTGTAGACTGCACTTGAGAACGTCCAACGTTAATCTACCAAAACTTTATTCCCACAATCCAGCCCTCTCTCCAATCGCTCCTTGAGCCATCATGGCTCAGACGGCTAAGGCTAAGTCTAACTCCTCTACACCGCCCATTGTACCAGAATGCCTTTGTTATAATGGCTAGGCCAAACTTAAAGTCATATACACGCCATAAATTCTGCAAACCCGACGACCTATTAGTGTGCCTTCTAGCGTGTACAAAACTACGCCATCACTTCTTATTATCCCATCACACTTGCATCCGGAACATTCTCCCCGATCGGTTGCGAAATGTCACACAGCAAAACACGTTTGCGCAGTCTGGAGATAACTTTCATAATTGAAGCCACAGCCACCCTATCTACTACCCAACTGACCGCTGATCCCCTCTTTAAGTCAGGTTCAAATCATCTCCGAGTTCATCTAAGGTTGGTGAAAGAAAATATAATAAAAACAATTGATCAGCGTGCTCTATTGCTGGCCCGGCTTGTTTTCCTAGACAACTTATACCAGGTTATTTCGATTAGGTCCCTGCCAGATAATACTTTGCCAGAAGATCTGCTTAGTGGGTTATTCTTCCCCTTGCCTAGCCCTCAACAATATGAACCAAGCAAAAGTAAGAGTTCCGCATACTTGAGAACGTGCTATACGCCATACAACCCTGTAAACACACACACATAACGATACAACGTGCCTCTGCTTGACCTGGTAACTCACGCCCCGTCATTGTTTAGCCAAGTTTCACACGCTTCGAGCAACTCCATTGTCTCTTATTATTCCAGTGGTGGCTGCCGCCTTATTTACCTCCTCCATGGACTGCCATTTGCTTGTTGAGAACGACTGAACCGTTTTACTGGCCCGGCTTTTCCCTGACCGGGCAAAATATCAGATAGCTGGAGTTTTTATCAATGCACAAGCCGCAGTTATGACTGCTTGGTGCCATGCAACTTTGCAGACCTGGTAGCATGCACAAGGGACGCCTTCAGGACCCGTTCATTCTAAACTGCCGAACCTTTTGCCGGTAACTGAACACTTCGGTGGACCTTTACGCTGTGCTCAGCACAAAGTTAATTTTCTGTACAGTTCGCTTTCCGGTTTGTGAGTTGTCACAAACTCACTCGTCCAGGGAACTTTTACACCCAACTCCACTACAGCAGCGACACCAGTGACTCTACATTTTCACGGTACACCATGATTGTGAGGTTCCTGTTACCACTTATCTGCATTGCTTATCCATCCACTTCATCATTTCCACTAACGCTTTTTGTGACCCTGGCCATAAGCCCAACAGTCCAAGACCACCAGGGCTCAGCGGTGATTTTGTTTTGCTCAAATTTCACGGATTTCACGGACATCATTTCCACGCTTTTTGTGACCCTGGCCATAAGCCCAACAGTCCAAGACCACCAGGGCTCAGCTGTGATTTTGTTTTGCTCAAATTTCTTTCA
>NW_008751700.1:241881-288893 GCF_000715545.1 Opisthorchis viverrini | reverse complement strand
GTCGGACGGGGAAGAAAGAGTAACTAGAAGTCCAAGGGTTCGCTTACTTCCCTTTTGGCGTAGCCATTCTGCGTGGAGCGATTGATCAGGCTTGCTGAGGATCGACTGTGCCAGCTTCGCTGGCGTGATTTTTCCGGAGAACGACCCCCAGATTATCAGCCTGTTTTCCCTTAGGCGTCTGTCCACTAGCGACGCTGTGGCGGAAAAAAATTGACCGCCCGAACCACGCCAACTCTGCTGCTTCACCAGATGCGTTGTTCTCGCGCCTTGTTTCCTGCAATTTACGGTTTCTTTGTGCTGTGTCAAGCAAGATTCCCCTGTTTTTGCCACCTTTAAGTTCTAACGACCTGATCTTACTTGGGCCTGTTATTTTCCCTGAGGGAAAAACAGTAGTATCCGCGGTTTTCTTGCTCCATGCCCGTTTAGGAGTAACCGCGTCTACATCAGATGATGCCCACTGCATTTAACATCATCTCCTTTCGGGGGCAACCCTTTTACCCACAAATCCGGCCTGATATGCTTTATTTTGATCATGCCTGGCGGTACGCCACCCACCGGTTTAGAATGAAGATTATTATTATTTTCTCGGGTTCACCCTGGCCAGGCAAACCTCCGAGCCTGTGTGCTTTAGTTTGAAAATGATGTAGCCGCTTCCCGAGGCCTACAGTCAACTGTCTGTAGTCTAACCCGTCGTGTAACTGTGATCCTTCCTATCTGGAAAAGGCTTTGATTCTTGATGACACGATTGCCTCTGAGATTTGCCAACTTTTAAAGTGACTCGCATACAATGCTCGTGATCGTATCCGAGGGTCAAAACCATTCTTGTGCTGCCCAATCTCAATGCAATGCAAGGATGAAAACGTTGTCGTTCTTCTGCTGGCATCCAGGGCTCTTCCATACTTTACTCGAAAAATCTAAACCATAAAGGCCAACGCTGCTTCTACTCGACCACAAAGGCAACTTTCCAAAAGCTCCCTTTTACCCACAAATCCGGCCTGATATGCTTTATTTTGATCATGCCTGGCGGTACGCCACCCACCCACCGGTAATGAAGATTATTATTATTTTCTCGGGTTCACCCTGGCCAGGCAAACCTCCGAGCCTGTGTGCTTTAGTTTGAAAATGATGTAGCCGCTTCCCGAGGCCTACAGTCAACTGTCTGTAGTCTAACCCGTCGTGTAACTGTGATCCTTCCTATCTGGAAAAGGCTTTGATTCTTGATGACACGATTGCCTCTGAGATTTGCCAACTTTTAAAGTGACTCGCATACAATGCTCGTGATCGTATCCGAGGGTCAAAACCATTCTTGTGCTGCCCAATCTCAATGCAATGCAAGGATGAAAACGTTGTCGTTCTTCTGCTGGCATCCAGGGCTCTTCCATACTTTACTCGAAAAATCTAAACCATAAAGGCCAACGCTGCTTCTACTCGACCGCAAAGGCAACTTTCCAAAAGTTCACCATCCAACTCCCTAAAATCGACCCATGAAAGCTACCAGGAAGATCCCTTTCCCCCCACCCTTCTGCAGCAATACATACTCTCGGGGCCACTCAATTGGAGGTTCTACATTTGACCAAATCCTAGGCAAAATACGAAAGATATATCGCTGTTGACGCATGCGCGCATAGTAGCCGAGTAACCTGTGTTTCACATCATAGCATTCTGAATCTGCTAATCGACCCGGACTCTCATGCATTCGCGGGAAGTTAAGTCGGATCCCCAACCGTCCCCGACAACACAAAGCCGGTTTCATGCCAGCCTAGCCTTCAACCGTTGCTAACTAAAGCTGGATCGGACGCCAAATCCCGAAATTATCAATGCTCCCTCGCCACATTGTGACGCTGGCTCATACCACTGCGTCACAGATCCTGCTTGTCGGATCCAGGGCCCGAACGTCCCATTCAGGACCGTAAGTCTTCCATTTCTATTTTTGAGAGCCAAACTATGATATACCTGACCTCCGTCACGCAGACTAGATTGAGTGCTGAATTGGCAAATTCGGTATCTCACCAACCTTAATATGAGAGACGAGTTGGCGCTGACACCATGCAGTCTTCCTCCAGACACAGCGACCAAATGATGCCTCGTGTCCTCCAACCAAAGTGCTTCCTCAGGCCCAAAAACCTGCTGTAAAAGCCCCACACTTCCTCACACGAACTTTTCGAGTTCTTGCACGTCGCCCTTCGTTTGTGGACCCGACCGAAACCCAAAATTTACCTGCGGACAAACAAAATATGCAATGCAGTTCCATGGCAAGATCTTCAACTTATAACTAGCATTACCAAATCTTGGTCCCTCTCAAGTTCCTCCTCCTGAACACCTTTGCATTTTTACCTGGACCCCTTTCCTCAACCACCTACTCCATCCAGACCTCCGCCCACTACACAGATGCCACATGAATCTCCATTTCTAAGACCTCTAACCGTATCTCGTCTTACCTTTCCGAAGCCCTCCCCAATACAAACAACGCAGAAAATTCCCGTTCATTCATAATAGAGTCCAGTCCTTACCTCGGAGAGAACGACTACATCACTAGCCTCCTCACCGCACCCAGTTTCGTCCATTTATCTTGCATCTCTTACTGTGAGCCCCTCTATCATTCCCACACACTCCGCGCCGAATGATTCGGTGCTGAATGCACCAAATAAAATCGTTTCGTCCTCTTAATAACCCCGTCAGATCCTCTCATTTCGTTCTACTTAAAAACTGCACCAACTCATCCATTGGACGTGACCTCAGTCCTGCTATTTCTGTTCAGCTGTCACATACTCAGTTCGATAGCACACTTCCAACCATTCCATTCCCCATCTGGACCGTGCCCTCCCGCCCACTCCATCCATTAACTGCAAAATCTGCAAGACAACTCCGTCCCCCGGACAATTTATTGCACACCCAATGAATTTTCACTCAAATCTGACCAGCCTTATTTTCTGCAGCAATTTCGGCTTGCCCCTTCCTCGAGTTCAAATCCGCATAGGGTGTTCGGCTGGCCCTATGCTATGGCAACATGTCCCCATCCAACCTTGCACCTAACTCTCCTGGAACATTGCAACCAGTGAGTCTAATTTGTTTCAGATTACACCATACTTTTGAGACAAAACTTGTCATGTTCCCCCAAGTCGGATTATCCCATCTCCATCTCCACTTTTGCTCGTTATGACTCCGACCATTTACCCAAACGCTTTAGGCCAGCAATAGTTTTTCAGTTTTAGTTCGTGTCAGCAGGCTGTCTTCGAACTGGTCGGACCTCATTCCCATCGTTATTCACAAGCCGAGAAAGAAACCCACTATTACTATTTCATCGAATACCTCCGACCGTTTATGACATTGTCCTTTTTTGCGCTATCACCACTACCTGCAGATCCCCCAGTCATGCTTCATTCTGACTAAACGCCCATCTCCACTTTGCTCGTTATGACTCCGACCATTTACCCAAACGCTTTAGGCCAGCAATAGTTTTTCAGTTTTAGTTCGTGTCAGCAGGCTGTCTTCGAACTGGTCGGACCTCATTCCCATCGTTATTCACAAGCCGAGAAAGAAACCCACTATTACTATTTCATCGAATACCTCCGACCGTTTATGACATTGTCCTTTTTTGCGCTATCACCACTACCTGCAGATCCCCCAGTCATGCTTCATTCTGACTAAACGCATGATCATGCAAGATAGTGTGCCACCCAAAAGTTGGGAATAAACATTATTATTATTGTGGTACCATTCGCTGATGCATTCAGCACAGCCGTTTAAACGATTATTGAACCCGTCCTGTGACTCTTTTCTAATACCCCCCTGCGCTGTCTGCAACGCCACCCGAACGATTTCTCTGTATGTATTATGGTAATAGTAATAAGTTCATTTCCGAACTTGTGGGGGACGTGCCAAACGGGACACGGTCGACTCATTACAACTTGAACACTGTGGTCGACGGCACAGCGGGGAAGAGATAAAACTGACTGTACACCTTCATCTGCGTGACAAGTCACATAGTGGTGAGAATCAAAAACTAGAACAATGGGGAATGAGGTACAGCTAGTTTAGCGATGAAGCTGGTTGACCTCAACTGAATCTATGAAATCGTAACTGACCATGAGCGACCTTGTGCGGTTGAGTAAGTGGACAGGGTCACAAAAAGCAAAATGTAGGTGGAGGTGTAATAGTTCAGGGTGGAGACAAACGGCAAGTTATGGCTAAAAGTAAAAATAGGTGAACTCACTAATGTCGTTGTTGCGTAGAAGTCAGATTTGGCGGGCAATTTTTGAGGAAATAGTGCTAATGAATGAAGCCGTACAAACATTGCTAATTAAATCTTTGAACATGTAAAAGGAGCAAACTGAAACAGCAGCGGAAAACCAGGTCGAGTAAATCCGAACGGAAGCTCCACAGGGTTGGAACGAACTCGTCCGGGAGGCGGTTTGGGCTGGGTGAAAAAATTGTTCGTATTTGAAAATACAAGCTCAAGTAAGTGAGAAGTGATGGTCAAGGGAAGGAAAAAATAGTTGCGGGAATGACATCAGACAGGTTGTGTCAGCGCCGTGTCCACATTGCATTGACATATTTGGGCTTCTGGACGTAACGGACGTCAATGTTGCGGCTATCTGACAGCAGATGCGCGTTTCTGTGACAGCTGGATTGTCTTGGATGAGAGGAGTGACACAAGTAGAGCCAGGTCGATGTAGATTCGCTGATGATTTTGATTCATTTGGAGGACAATGTGGGTGTGAACCGGGGACTAGCCAGATTGAATGAGTGACGGTCTTATGAGGCGTTTGCAGCTAACGTATTCCGATAGTTTGAACATGAGTTTGGAAATACAGTTGGGTGCTAAAATATTAAAACGAAAGAAGAGTTGGATGAGGCACAGAACCTTATGACAGACATGGAAAAAAGCCTCAGAATATTCTGAACTCGTTAACGGCTTTCAAAGTGTTAGGTGCTTTAAATGTGGAAGCGCTCCTTCTTAGCTATAGCTGTACGCAGAAAGTAACAAAAGTCAGTTTACTCACACACGTGTCGGAGCTGAAAATCGGTGTGCAGAAAGAAGCTCCATTTGGTGAGTGCGCTTAGTTGGTAGAATACCGTTAAGGGTGACGAAGCAGTCGATTTTATTAAGGCGAATGTATCATCAGTCTAGCTGTGACCCTGCTGCATCCGAGACTGCACAACAGTAAGTCTGAAAACGTTTACTGAAGATACAAACGGCATTAAATTGAATATATATCTCATTTCATATCCATCGTTGAGTAAAGGTGGTTTACGGTGGTTCATGATGACGCAGAGCCGTCACTGGACGTTGGAATGGGCCAACACACATACGGGCCTGTCTATTACAAGCAGTCATGATAAGCAAAAAGGCACACAGTTATCATGGTGAAGAGCAATGGTTGGCCTCGTTTTCCCGCAATTTACTTATGCTTTATGAAACAATCGAGCTGCCTGACGTAGCGCTCACTAATGCAAAAGCTCCTTTAGCAGGATGGCGGGAATTCATACATTGATACCTGAAAACGCTGCACTATTTACTGACTGGCTGCGCGTAACGTGGGACGGGGATCACTCGTAGAAGCGCGCGAAACTGGTTTCAATTCACTTCTGGTGATCATGTAGCGGACTAGGACCTTACCAGCGTGTTCGGATAAATTAACAAGCAAAGTAACCAATACAACATCACAAAATCACAATAGGAAAAGAATGAGTGGTTAAATGGGGACTCACGAATGTGTAGATCCAATAGTCCACTACACCGATCCAAATGCAGTAACCGGCTGTGGAAGGAAATATTCACTCGTCGAAATTCCTACCGATGGTTCACGCATGAGTGAATTATTCCAAGATAGGAAAATTATCCGCGGCGAAAAAATGTCACGAGGATTTATTGTGACGTTTAACATTTGGCACAAACACAAAGATCTAGTCACACTGGTTCAGCAGCGTAAATACACTCGTTCAGCAAGAAGTCAGCAGGTCGCATCGGAAAATTGTGTATTCGTAACATTAAAACAAACGTCATGGTACAATGTGAACGACAATTACAAAGTGTAGTTCAAGTTCAGGAAGAATGGTAAATGTGACAACGGATTACAGACACTACAATCATCAATCAACAATCGGTTGGATGCTCGCCAGCCAATCAGAGAGCGATCGCTCAGGCATGCCATAGACTAGGCGCAAACCAATAGGATGACGCGTGTTGGATGACCTTGGAGGAAGGTCATAGCACGCGGAAACACAACGCAAGGAGCTTCTAATCGTCCCTCCGTCCATGTCTGGGCGTCGTGGCAACATTCCAGCCCACTGAGAATAGCGATTCCTGCGATCGAAATTACTATCGTGCCATATCGGCCGTTGCGTGGTATAATCAGCCAGGTTACATTACTTACTACACATGAAGGGACGGTTAAGCGACTACAGACAATGCTGACACCTACTTTCATTCGCTGTCACAGTTTTTCTCTCCAACTTCACCAATACTTCTCCGTCTAATACCACCAGGTATAACTGACGACCCCGTTCCTGTTGCAATACGTACAGAAGCAAAGCAGCCAGCACCCTATACAGGCTGTAGCCTGATATATCAGGCTGTGTACACACATGTATCACTTAAGGGACGTGTACACGTCCCGTAAGATTCAGGAATGTTCCACCTTGATGCATTAAGCGCCCCAAATTGGTGACCGCAAATAGAATCTTGCAGATTTGTGTATTTATTCAACTGTCACACTACAGTCAGAACTAATACAACTTCCAAGGTACGCAAAATGCTCTACAAATTGGAGTACCTCTCTCTTTCAATTATAAGTGGCATTTTTGGTGACTGCACCTCCAGGAGCATGACCTTATACTTTGTGGGTGCAAAGTGCTTACTAAATTCGGGTTGACTCCGGACCAAAAATCCCTTCCAAGACAACAACGATATCGTCTACATATTCCAGATTGACAAGGTTTTCGTAACAGGCTATTTGAGCACCGGCGTTTGGAAAAGCTCATTATCTCGCGGTCACGAGATTACGAGAATGAACCACTCCCCACCCATTGCACCAATGCAATCAGCCCATCTGCCGGTCCCCTAGCCACTGTTCCGGGTCAAAGCATTCGCCCAGAAACATAACCCAAAATAATCACCTGCTAACCTCAAATGATCTGATCGACGTTTCAGCCTTCAGTGTCCGTATTCTATATCAAATTGGGCGACAGGCATCTCATGTTGAAACTTTGCTTCCCCTCTCTGTCGATATGTCTCCGAAACACATGTGCAAGACCCCACTTCGGTCGTGCACCTCAAGCCGGTTAGAACGAAGTCAGCTGTCCCATATTTCACTCTTGGGGTATCCGGTTATCCTGACGCAATGACTCGTGTTATCTACCGCATAGAAGTTGAGCTCAGCCCCTAGGCTGAAAGCGCCTTACTGGACTGGATCCCAGTAGACAGTCTTCTTTGTGCTGTGCGCTTATGTGATTCAATTAAGATCAATGCAGTTCGATGTGATAAATTGGTTATATTTGTCGTATCGGTATACGCTCCAACAGACTGCAGCTCTGAGACCGAGAGGGACGGGTTTTATCAAGATCTGTCGCGACTGCTGCGGTCAACAAAGGTGATGGATATAGCCATCCTGCTTAAGTCGGACGAAGAAGCACAGTTAGGTGCCAGTTTTGGAGTCTATGCTGAGCGTATGGACAATGAGGAACGACTTCCTCAGTTGTGCGCAGATCGTCATCTGTTCCTGGCCAGTACGAACTACCAGCACAAACGCTCACGTTGAGTTATCTGGCGGCCACCTACCACAGGACAGCCATGGACTTAATTGGACTTAATGTAAGATTAGATAATCGTTCAGCTGTAACACCCTTACGGTGTCCAGCTATCAATTAAAGAATGTCTTTCCTTCTGGTGTACGCAGCTTGATTCTGATCATGCCATTGTGCGGGCCCGGTTATCACTTCGCTTTTCGTCAGCATTACGCGTGCCAAAGGAGAGCAACTCCGTTAATCAACTTCGACAATTTTCAGTAGCTCAACAGTGTCGAAGTGATCTGATTAGGAAGCTACTAGGAACTCAGAGCGAACAGAATGAGGAGGATCGCTTGGATGTTGAATGGAGGCGAGTTGAAGAAGCTATGCTGTCGGATTCGCTATCGGACTCGACTAAATGAACACTAGATATCTTCTAGGTCAGGAGATCTTATTGCTGCCAGAAGGGCCATACCACCAACTAGCGACTGCGATGGCGCACGCAGATCCCTCAAACACCAGATAATCAGGGACTTGAATGACAGAATGCTGGTGGATTTCGAAGGCCCGGGAGATGGAGATTTTTTTCGCTGCAGGCACCAGTTGCACCCGGTTTAAACTGATCCAATCAACCGGTCAAAGAAAGGTGTCAGTGAAACGAAATGTCAAAAAAGACGGAACGGCTGTTCAGTCCCTCAATTGTCGTCTTGAGCGATGGGCTGAACACTTCGAAGAACACTTCACCTGGCCTCCAACACCGATGCCAACGATACCATCGATACCGTCACGAAGAGACTGAACCTTACCATGGTGTGACGGTCTGTGCACCCAATCGACCCATTGAGCTATACTGGAGGGTGTCCCCGCAACATTCACGGGGTCTCTCATACCAGGTTGGTCAATGGCTAGAGGTTTGACGAACACAGTTTCCTGGTCCTACAGGCTGATGGTTGGAAAATGTGGCGAGTTGCTCCGTAAAATGGTGTTGCATTTGCATTTCCCGCCAAACACCGCTGTCTTGCGGTTAGGCTTTTGAACCAAAGGCTTTGGATGAGGACCCTAATCGTCCTCCTGTCTAGGTGTGGGCGCCCTGGTAGTATCCCAGCCCACGTACAACTATGAATTGCACATACACAAATAAACTCATGCCACATCGGCCGTCGCGTGGTGCCATCAGCCGGGTCGCCCTACTTGCTGCATACAGCAGGGCGGGTAAGCGAAAACAGGCTACTGCTGACGTCTCCCTTCTTTCTCCTTCACATACCTTCTATTCCTCCTCTCCCCACCTCATTAATAACTCTCTCTTTGTAGGCCCAGCACTTAGGACTGATGACTCCGTTCGTCATGCATCGGTTTGGCGTGCAGCATCTGCTCGTCACATGGTGCCGACATCTGCAGGAATCTCCAAATCAGTCCTCAAGCCTCGACACCCACTCTATCTGGCCGCGTTCAATGTCCGCACTCTAAAGCAAGCAGGACAACAAGCTGCTCTTGCACTCACACTGGACTCGCTTGGCATTGACGTGTGCTGTGTCTCAGAAACGAGAATTCAAGATGCAAGCACAGTGATTGAGTTAACTGCCCCGTCAGTCTCCACTCGCTTCCGGCTGCGCACCTCTGGTGATCCAGAGGCTGCTGCGGTGAGATGTGCAGGGGTTGGTATTGTGCTAAGTCATCGGGCGGAAGTATCCTTACTTGACTGGACACCTGTTGATAGTCGCCTCTGTGCGGTTCGCCTGGTAACGTCTGTGAAGGAGTCTCACAAGCGGCAAGTTGATAGATGTCTGTTTATCGTGTCTGCCTATGCCCCAACTGACTGTAGCTCTGACGCCGTCAAAGACAGGTTTTACGACGCCCTGAATGCCCTGCTGCGGCGAGCGGAAAGCTCAGACATTGTGGTGGTTGCCGGAGATATGAATGCGCAAGTTGGCAGGCTCAGTGCATCTGAGACTCAATTGGGAGGTCGACATGGACTGGACTCGATACGTACGGACAATGGGGAACGATTGCTTCAGCTGTGTGCTGATCGCAGGCTGTTTTTATGCAGTACTAACTTCCGAAATAGCCGAAGTCGTCTGGCCACTTGGTGTCCTCCTACAACAGGCCGGCCACAAACTCAAATCGACCACGTTGCCATCAGTTACCGATGGCGCGGGTCCATAACTGACTGCCGGTCGTTTTGGAACACATTTGTGGACTCTGACCACGCGCCCGTCCGGAGTCGCTTCTCCCTACGTTTCCCGGGGTCGCGTAAGGTGCGGACAAATCGCATGGCAACTGAAAGACTGGCAGATCTGGACGTTGGACGAACTTACGAGAATCATCTCCTAGAGTCTCTTCCAAATGCTCCACCATCAGATGTGAGCTCACACCGGGACGAGATTGTCACAGATTGTCATAGTGCTGGGAATTTCGCCTGTGGCACTGCATCACAGGTTCACTCAAGTACTGGATATCAGACCAAACGGTGGTATTGCTTAAATCTCGAAGGAATATCCCAGTCGACCCGCAAGATAACTTGATGCGACGAATTATTTTACGTTAAGTGAAGGCGGGCGTGTAAACCGACTGCTAAGTGTGGTGGACACAGAGCGAAGGAAATGGAAGAGGCCCAGAAAGCCGGTAATGCCCGGAGATTATTCCAGTTGATTTCTGCGACGGGGCCCAGGAAACTACCTTTGAGTGAAACCATCAAGGATCGGGAGGGAGTGGTCATCTTGAGTAAATAAAGACGCCTCGACCGTTGGGTAGAATAATTTGAGCAATGGTCATGGCCACCAGCTGGCACCCATCTCGAACCCACAGGACGGTGAATGTGGAACCGCCTACGGCCTCGGAGGTTTATGACTGCGTACGTTCTCGCAAGCAAAGCCGAGCGTCTAGTCCGGATGACTTCTACCAGCATTGTTCAAAGATGGCGGTGAATTCCCCAGTCAGTGCTTGTTTGATCTGTTTGCTTACATTCTGGAAAACGAGATTGTCCCAGACAATTTGGGGGGAGTCGGTGATAGTGCCCATTTTCGAAAAACGGGCGCGTAGTGAGTGTGGTAACCAGAGGGGGATCAACTTGGCACCGGTCGTAGCGAGGCTGTTAGCATCACTTGTGCTTCGTCGCCTTACGGTGGTTCGTGAGACTCTGACTCGAGAGCAGCAAGCGGGATTCCGGCCTGGTAGGGGTTGCGTTGACCAAATCTTCACACTTCGTCAGGTGCTAGAACAACGCCACACGAACAAGCGACCCACAATTCTAGTGTTCCTGGATTCCCAAGACGCTTTTGAATGGATTGACCGGTCTGTTCTGCTTGACACGCTTGCCTACCAAGGAATGCCCCGGAAGTTCGTGAACATAGTAAGCTCTTTGTATTCTCAGATTTCCGGACGTGTGAGCGTATACGGCGAGCTCTCCAAAAGCTCCTGTACACAAAGTAGTGTCCATCAGGGATGCCCACTCTCTCCATTATGTTTAACCTTGTGATCGATGAAGGTCTCCAAAACCCCGGTGTTCAAATAGCCTGTGACGAAAACCTTGTCGATCTCGAATATGCAGACGACATCGTTTTCATCTTAGAAGAGGAGGAGAAAGCGCAACTATTCTTGGACGAACTGATCAAAGTCGTCCTGTCCTTTGGTGTGCACTTTGCACTCACAAAATGTAAGGTCATGCTCCTGGACATGCAGTCACCGAACACGCCACTCACAATCCAGGGGGAAGCACTCGAAGTTGTGGGGCGTTTTGCGTATCTTGGAAGTTGTATTTGTTCTGATTGTAGTGTGACAGATGAGGTGAATGCACGAATCTGCAAGGTCCGGGTCGCGTTTGCTAATTTGAGACACCTATGGCGTCAGAGTGGTGTATCCCTGAATCTCAAGGGACGTGTGTATCAAGCTACAGTACGGGTTGTTTTGTTGTATGGCTGTGAGACTTGGCCTGTTCGAGCAGCGGAACTGAGACGTCTTCAGGTGTTCGACAATCGTTGTCTCAGAACCATAGCTCGTGTGGGTTGGTGTCGGCGAATCCGTAACGAGGCAGTTAGAAAGCGTGTTTTCGGTTGTGTAACGGGTACTTCCATTGAAGAATGTGTCCAGCACCAGAAGCTGCGTTGGTTGGGACATGTGTTACGTATGCCGAACCATCGTTTGCCGAAGAGAGTGCTGTTTTCCATGCCCAACTCAGAGTGGCGTAAACCGAGAGGTGGCCAACCCATGACCTGGCAGAGGAGTATGAAGGAGATCATGAAACGTTTGGGTGCTGTCGGTGCTACTCGCCTTCCAGGATGGGAATCGCGTGATCCTCACTGCACCTGGTTGGAGACGCTGCAAGATATGGCTTTTAACCGATGTCAGTGGCGATCATGTCAGGTTCTATCCAGATTGCCTGAATGACCGTTTGGAGGTGTAGGCACTTCGGAATGATTGTAGTAAGCCAGCACTAAACCCCTTCCCCGTCCACCTTTATTCTTTTCTTCACTATAAGACTTCCAATTAAATCATGGTTGTATGACAGTGAAGCATCGATGTTGAACACTGATGTCATGCTGTTGATGATGATGATGATGATGACCAACGATCGACGTGGTACATAAATTTGTCTATCTGGACAGCTTTCTAAGTTTCGGTGGACTGGCTGGGGGGGGGGTTTGGAAGGACAAGGCAGCTTTTACCAACCTCGGACACCTTCTGGCGTGGACGTGAAGTGCGTTTGTCTGTCAAGGGCGGAGGTTGTACCGCAGTAGTGCTATATCTGATCTATACGGACCAGAGAAGTGGACGTGCGAAAGATGTTGGTGTTTGACCATCGGCGTCTCCGAAGCATTGGCCAGGTCTGCTGCCAACATCGGATTAGTAATACCAAGGTACACCAGATGGTCTTACGAAAAAGGAGCTCTCCCGCGATAGGTGAATTACTCACGCTTCATAGGTTACGCTTGTTAGGATACGTAATCCGCATGCCAGAAGACTGTCTGCCTGGCAGTGCTCTTTTTGCCCAGCCCCGTGCTGTGTGGAAGCGACTGAGAGGTGGACAGTGTGTGACCTGGCAATAAAATATGAAAACACCAACCAGCAAGCTTCGTCGGGTCGAAACCTACTGCCTCTCTGGATGAGGACTTCATCGTTCAGCTGTCACACCCTTTCCGTGCCTAACTGTCATGCCACCCGAAGGTTGCACGGACCTTCCGGTCAGTAAATTCGCTCTCTAACCGTTTGGGCCGTCTCGCCACCAACTCAATTCATCAGTGGTTAGTAACTGGCAGAAATGGCCGGTTCGCGCAGTCAGCGGCGCTCATGCATCAAGTTATCGCCTTCAATTAATGGCTGCCCCAGTTCTGGAAATGACTGAACATGTCATCGTCTTCAAGGCTTGACTGTATCACACTTTCCGGTGATCAAAACTGTAGCAGGTGGAACCAATGTGCCTATGGTAAACAGTTTATAGCTGATAAACTGATTGATTGATTGATTGATCGATTAGCCGTGACGGAGGTGGTTCTGATGAAGTCAGTGCACTAATCTTGATAGTCCGAATCCTGCATCGCTTGTAGCGTCAAAAAGGCATACCGTTAGGTTTTAAGGGCCGTGTATACAAGGCCACAGTGATCGCTGTGTTGTAGTTTGCCACGGACGATCTGAGGTGTCTTCAGGTTTGGACCACGGACGTTTCAGAAGCATTGGTGATGTCGAATGGCGTTGGCCTATTCGTAACGGAATAGTTAGTAGACAGTTCAGTTCGGTTCAATCGATAAACTAATCTGAACTAGTAAGGTTTAACAAACCTATTTCAGTTGAACTTGTGACGGTTATAGAAGTAACCACGCGTAACCGCCGCCGTAAAGGCCCTACGTGTTCGAAACGCTTCAACCCACTGAACACTGCAGTGCTACCAGATATGACTTTCAAAGACCATCATTGAGACTAAATCAAATAAAACCCTAAATTACTGCTAAATATCGGGCCACTTTAATCTGTTTCGGCTTATTTATCGTCCAGGACAGTCTATCCGAAGTTGTCTTTATTGTGTCCAAGCCAATATTTTACACGAACCGTTGAACTGTGGCTCATTTCGGTGCATGGGTGCCGTGCAACTAAAAGAACGCACTGGAAGTGAGACACTGCCAGGTTACCCAGGTCCAGATGGGAGTAATCTAAAAATCAGATTTGGATTCAACCTTACAGTCAATGGCTCCGCGCCCTAACCATCCCATTCGAAGCATCTCCTAGGCAGTTTCCATTTTTGTCTGTAAAAACGCACTAACACTCCCAGACATTCTGGAACGTTAGCCCACAACGGTTCTAGAAGTGACCTTCCGTGACCACCACTGTACAGATACCGCTGAGTATTGGCTCAAAAATCCAGCGTGTTCCTTGAGTGAGTCTTACGGGTGATGCGGGTCGCACACCACCTTTCGTAAACACTGTGGGTTCCATCTCTTCGGCTTTACAATAATGAGCCACCAGTTGGACATATTCATGGCTTTAGATCTGCTCCATACTGTTCGCCCTCCGATCTTGTTCCTTTGTGTTTACTGCTTGCATGACGTCCAGCTGGCTACACATGTGACTCGGCGTTACGTATTGTGCGCGGCTCTTCCCCAGTGCAGTTCGATGTGGCAAGCAACCTGGAAGCGTATGCAGCCCACCTTGTCTTGTTGAACTGACCCCAACATACCCAAAAAGCGTCTTAATTTTGACGTACGAATTGTGATCTTCCATGTAAGTGGTGGGATTGGCTATCCAACACCCATAACGGTGCGAGTTTCGTTGCTTCTGGTTTTAGGGCCAAGTCATTTTCTCCCTCAAATCGGAGACCTCCGAGTGGTGCCATTTGTTAAAGCAGTAATTTCGTATGTCACGATGTTCGGACACTTCTCAAAAGTTCAATATCTTTCTAAAGTCGACATTCAGTGGGAAATCATATGTGAAAAGAATCAGTCTATATGAGAAGTGATTCACCAGTCACCCCTTTCTTTTTCAAGCTCAATTTTTATTTTGTCCGACACGCCGTTGAGTGTTTTGCAACGGTCTATTGTCACAGACAGTGTGATCACGTTTGTCTACTGTCTGACGGAATTCCAAGTCTAGGCGGTCGTGCAGCCTCAAGTGAGGGATCTGCCAATAATATATCCACTAACACTTCTGAATTCCCACGTCAGCTACCACCCTCACTGCGTAGCTACCCACCTCTATCTCCCCAGTTAGCTCGTAGCTACAACCGCTGTACAACATGTACGCGTTTTTTACAGCTCAAGCTGATGATGATGGTTCAGGAAACAGCTGACATTCACTTGAGTCTCTCAATAACACCTACTCTATCTGCAAATTAGTGCTTATTGTCACCAGGAGGTTAGTTCTGCTATTCATTGATCAGTCTGGTTTAAGGGACTGTTGGCTGCATGTGGCCTTCTGACACAATTCATTAGGTTTCGTAATTCATGTTCAGAATGAAGGTTGGAAGTCTATGCAATGCAGATCACACACATACAACGCACGGTTCTCAAGTGTTTCTGGGACTTATATTTATGCTTGCTTTTGCAGCACGTGCACTGGAGCTGACGCTTGTTTCATGTGTTTCGGTCAGTATGCCTTGTTGCCTGACGGACTCGTGCCCTATTCCCTCCAAGTTGCCGGTCACACGAACTCCGCTAGATCAGGCGCCGCCCGTGAGTTCTAGACCCAGTTTTTTGAAGTACTCTTCGATTTCATTCCTTGGTCAGTAAACTAAACCTACACTTTTTAAAATGACTTTGTCACTGTTTTGTATGGTTGATATCGAACGTTCCTCAATCCTTCCGGCATCATGCACTTCTTCCATCTACCATAAAAGAAAAATGAGGTAATCGTTTAGCTATAACAACATTTCGGCGCCTAGCTGTCATGCCAACGTAAGGAGACACGAGGACTGGGATGCTGGCAAGTCGGGAAACCCAGACAGAAACAGTGGATATGCTGAGGTTGGGCTCGAACCATGGACATTCCGATCCGTAAACTGGTGCCTTAACCACTGAGTTATCTCTAACTCTACCATAAAAACCAGCCTTCCCAAGTGTTTTGCTGAGCTGAACAGTGTCCCAAATAACTAAAACCTGTAGAAGTATGCTTCCATTTTATGTTTTATTGATGCTTTATGAGTGCGTCTCAGAAGGAGGGCGATACTCTGTTATTTTCAAATTGTCAGTTGCTGGTAAGCCTGTTTTAGTTTTTCTGCTGAGTTCGGAAGTCGCGAACAGTCACGACATAACGCATGTCATTCTCATCTTGAATTCTTTTCTCCACCTCACTCAGTAACCGATTTCATGAACTTGGCTCGCAAAGGTACAAGGGTCACTCATGAACTTGGCTCGCAAAGGTACAAGGGGACGAGTTTGAACAATGCGTATATGACTATCGCAGTTACATTGTGGTGATATAATATGGAGGACTGGAATCCTCGATTTGATCATCGAAAACTCGCGTTGTCAAAATGCCAGACGACAAATGACTAAAACTACTGAGTCGCTGTTGAAGTGTTGTAGTAACTAGGACCACTATACTGTAATGGTCACGCTGATATTAACTTACGGTTTCATACGCTGCTGGTGGCGGGTATCTCATGATGGGTGTTCTTTTTAATAATATGAGTTAGTCTATTTTCTCAGACCTTTCGATCTCGCTTAATATCAACCTCATCTTCTGAACTTTTTGGCAAACAGGACGACACCGGATCCATTGTTTATTTGAACCAAGATCAGATCTTTACTCGCTCTCAGTTGCTTCAGTGCAAACAGATGGTGGGCAATAGGCTCATCGCTGTATGCGTATCGTACAGCTATACTGATTGTCGATTCAAACCAGTTTTGAGCATGGTCGTACGTTAGTTTCAGTTGCAATAATTGGCAGAGGATTTATCGATTTTTATCATTTCGTTAGCACCCCCATGTTAAACTATACAGCAAGCCTTTTACCAGGAATTTTTCCTCTCAGTTTACTTAATACCGTAATCTGTAACACGTGTCTCATGAAACGGTAGAATTAATCGAGAGTATTGTGCAAAATTGTGTTGTTGTGTTCCAACATCAAGCTTTTTCTATGTAGAACAAAGGTTCCATGACAAATATGATAAACCACAACTTATTGCCACCGGTAATCTTGACCTCGTAAGTGTTTTTGGGTCCAGTACCAACATAGAATGCACAGCGCCGCAATCATTACATCGACATCACGCACCGTATTCATATTTTGACTTTTTAACTGCCCAGAATTTCACTTATATGGGTTGAAACGCCTGTTGCGGAGTAGGGACACATTCTGATCTAACATCCGCCATCTATGCTACTAGTTTGTGTACTGAATGAACAACATAACATAAACAAAAAAAACAACGGAGATGTTTGTCGTATGTTTCGAACATACGGTTAGTAGTTGTGTCGTCAAATCCGGGGCATCTAATTACTTCCGAACCCCCGAACCAGAACAACTGGTATCGGTTCTCTCATAATTTGATGGATCAACATCACACTTCTTCTTTCCCACCAGAGGTACTTCAGTAATTCTGTTCTACTCTTAGAACTTCTCAAGATACCCGTCTCATGATTATCTACCGTAAGCTTTAGATTGGTTCGTATTCGAATGGAGTGTTGGCTAACCTGGCAACTCAATATATTGATTGCGTTGCATTATTAGTAAGTGATTACATGAATGTCTTCTCATGGGTTGTAGAACCTATTTTGCGATAAAATGAAAAGATAATGATCTTAACTTAGAATTGAGGTCTGTCATCGATATAGAATTCGGAATCAATTTGCAACCATGATAAAGGCCATTTCAAGGCCTCCGAGTGTTACTGCTTTATCATCGTCATCGTTCAGAACATCACTGCGAAAATACATTTATGGAGCACACGCTGCCTTTTAAGACCTATCCGAATGGAAATTACTCATTGAAAAACCTGTCGAGTTTAAAGGGTACAATTGCTTCTACTGTGTTTCCTGGCTTGCTCCCACTAGGCACTACTTGTGTTGCAAGAATGTCACAGATTTCTTCAGCTTTCGTCTCAGTATGTTGAGACCACTTGAGTTTGTTTTGCTATATATTCTAATCCTATTTGAATCACTTCCCTAGAGAAACGTACGCAGCCTGTGCGGCTGGACGTTGAATCAGTATGAAAAATTTATCAACTCAGCATGTGTCAGCACAATAGGTTCGAGGTGAGAGGTCTAAACAACTCATACATTTCACTCTTTCTACCTCAAGTTGCACCATGCCTTTAAGTAATTCAATGAGAAAAAACCAATAAATTATCAGGGATTGACCACGCTTCACATGCAACAAGGTGACAGCAACCTGTTCATTCCTATTCAACACAAAAGTAATCGCTTGGCTAATATTGAATAGATCTGGGACGTCTGAGACACGAATAAGACCGTGTACACAGATATTCAATGAAGTTTCTAATACTTTGTGACACCCTGTTCAGAGCGCTTCCGCATTACATTCAACTTAGATTCTCGCATAACCTTGTTTTTCAGTACTTCATCGCCCGGGAATTCCAATAGTCTACAAGTCATTGTGTCTAGATGGCCGTGGACAACGAGAAGTGGCGTTTTATCAAGAAGTCTACGACCCAGAAGCTCCTGAAACCTTACGACTATTGCGTGAATTTATCCCTCACTATATCGGCGTATTCCAGTGTCTCCATTTTCGTGGTGAGTATTGATTTTTCTGATTGCATGCTCGTCATCGTGATAGGTGACGTTCCTTCTCTCCCCTTCCATAACTTTCATGGCGTCTCACGTATTATTGCTTGCATTCACCTATCATCAATCTCACAGTCCAGTCTGATTGATTTGTTTCGCATTGCGACCGCATTACATAGAGCTGGGCTGTTTAATTACAAGTAGGGAGGATTTGGGTTCAAATCCGTACCAAAAACCTTCCTCTGCTCTCATTTTGGTTTCTACCTTCAGGTGTTCTTAAGATAAAGAAAACTTCGATGCTCTTCGTTCTTCAAGCCTTTTCTCCTGGGTGTCTAACCATAGATTCTGTCTTTTTGAATACAAACCTTCCGATCCTGTTCCCTTTTCACATTGTGTACATTATTTCTTGTTTTGACGGGCAAATAAGATTGACATTTCATTTCTGTTTTCAATTGAAATACTTTGGAATATCATAGCACGAGTGTCCCCCGAAACGGTCACATCGATTGTATGCATTTGCAAAAGAGAAGTGATCGTGGTCGCGATATTCATCCACTCCTTTTTCGCGTTACTTTGTACTTCTCAGTGGTTATGGACTGTGGAGCATGGATTTGACAGAACTCCCTTACTTTTCGGTTGGTCTGGCTTTTTCACCAATAAGTGACAATTCTGGTCCCGATAGTCGTTATTCATTGCTACCAAAAGAGACGTTACCGAACATCTTGTTGTCGCCTTGTATAACACTGACTGGGAACCAATAGTAAGAAAGCTCATCTCCAAACTTGTGACCGTTCCTACTCCTCGGGGCTAGCTGTGATAAACTTTCTCAAATTGTTTGCATAGTATTTTGATGCTATCCGTTACAAAGCTCTTTCGAGGGATTGTTTACCAAATCTTTCTGAAAGGATGACTTCCCAGTCGGTCCCAAACATTTTCCAGTTGATTGAAAACTCTTTCGAAGGACTTTTCATCCCCGTTCAGTTGATGTGTATAGCCCAACTGCAACTCTGCTCGCACTCATCTCAAAGATGTGTATAGCTGTGTATAGTTGATGGGTATAGCCCAGCTGTGAACTGCAACTCTGCTCGCACTCATCTCAAACAGGTCACCTTTACCTGTATCTTTTAGCTTTCAGTATACCATGTTGTTCCTGTTACATAAACTCAACGCCTGCTTCTTCCTTTTACTATCGTATCTGGAATCACCCAATCTTCAAACTGCCTCAAGTCAACATTCAATAAGTAGCTTAGCTGTTTCACTCTAGAACCATAACTCGCTATAACTCCCGTCCCGTCTAAGTTAGACTGTTTTGGCGTTACTCGATTGTAGCTCTGCGTACGGCATATCGGCCAAATGACAGTTCGGTTAGCTGTTGTAGCTCGTGAATAGCGAAACAAGCGCAGATGACCACCCAAAATAGTTGGTGTTTACAGCTACATGAGAATCGTTCGCACACAATAATACACCTGACTCACTCATCGGTTCAGTTTCAAAAAAGATATTGTGAGTTTCATTTCCATGACGTCTGACACTGTTGTGGCGGGAGTTGTGCGGTACACCTTCATTGACCATCAGGAGCATTGTTTCTAGATGGTGGCTGCCAACCGTTTGCATATCATGCATTACAAAACGCCCTTCCTAATTGAAGACTGGTATGAATTACAGTCGTCGCAGTCAGATGAACGCGTGGCCACTCAAAAACTTTGAAAGATGAAGACATTTTCAGACTTTACGGACAACCAACTTTAGTGACAGTTGCAAAACAACGAAACAAGGATGGATGGGCGTGATTTTCGGCAACGAATTGATCTTCGATCTTATTCTTATATGCCCCTGAAACTGCATAGCTTCTTGAAATAATTCCAAGCGTACGGTTTGGTAATCATCGGATCCTCTGTGTCCATTGTGAAACAATAGTCTGACTATTCACCGGTGATCGGGTTCCCAGCGAATTCGATTCTTGAGTTAAATCAGGAAAATTATTGGGGGTTAAGACATGTGCTTTTCAGCGCTCTAGAAAGATATACTCTTTATTAGCACACGACATTCTGCTCAGCCGGCTTAAGTAACCTGATTATTCAATATGGCAGCAGTCGAGAGGAGATGTGTTCCCAAACTCTTACACCATGACTTCTGTTCGTTTTTCTCCGAAATACAATTCACTGCAGCCGAAGGTTAGGCGGTAGTTGCAGTGTGCAATTGAGAGAACAGACAGAATTGTTTTTTTTTGGTACCAGAAATGATATATTTGTGTGCGTTTAAGCTTCACCTTCAGCTGCGGTGAATTATATTTGCGACGAACGAACAGAACTCTTGGTATTAGGTCTCAGGAACATCTCGCATCATGAATCCTGAATAAGATCACTAGGCGGATGGCTGGTCGATATTCACAATCATCGATTACCGGACATCCCCGGAACTGATCATTTCTTTGATACCAACTCGGTTTCCTCCATTATACTGCAGTCTGTTCGATTTTTAACGCAGAATTTCGTCGGATTTTTATTAAGCACTCGCTGCCGGCCAACACTTTGTAGTCGGAGGTATTTGGTGATCATATTGTGCCACTCTCGTTTATGTGAGTGAGTGACCTTCACTTAACATTGTACCACCCTTATGAGTAGTGTGCTTGACCGCATTTTTAGGTAGGTTTTTTTGGACTGTGTTACATGTGTTGCGACTGACGAAGCTGGGAAATGTTTGCGTCTCGTAATTTGCTTTTTTTCTGTGTTATTCAAACTGGATAAGAAGAACAATGTTTTAAACCAACCTATCATTTGGCATATACTTTTGTTGCAGTCATTCCCGCTCCACCAGAGGCACAAGCTAGGCGCGAATCATTCAGGAGCGAAAAACTCGAAAGCTTTTTCCGCAGAGTGGCACTGAATTCGAAAACGCTATCTAGCAAACGACTTTTTACCACTGAACAAAGTTAAGAATAGCTTACGGTTTCCCATGATCACGTGGGAAAGTACGGGTGCAATGTCTATTTTCACGTGCTAGCCTCACGTGTGCAAAGTACGTACGTAAAAAGATCACCCCATGGTACAACGGTTGGATTACTATTCACTGGAGGTGACCGCCTCAATTATTGTGCGGCTACACTGTAATTTCGTTACTCTGAAACTTGCGAAGATAAGCGTCCTTAGCACATACGGTAACCCCCTTTCAAAGAGAATGTAGGGGCGACAAGTATCCATATCAGAAGCGATGGTATCCCTGAGCTTCGAACGTTTTAACGGTCCGATATCGCATTTGAATCCAATCCTCTTCTAGTCAGGACATGACGTGGAGTGAAGAACTGTTAGAAACAATTGGTTTCTCGACTCATAGAGTGACATGTCCTTGGGTGTGTTGAAATTCATTATCTTGGTCTATCTTTAGCAAGTTCGAGAGGCGTATGTGCCATAACTACCTAATAGTCCAAGGCTACCGGAGGTAATTAAATAAGCTTTGTCCACTTATTAATCGAAAAGTTTCGACATGGACTTCGACTTACTCTCCCACATTTTCCACAAAATGAAGCGACTTTACTCGAAAGGGAGGTGGCAGTTGTCCATCACATCCGTGAGATGGGTCGGTATATGAGCGCATATATTGCAACCTCATTTGATTTCAATCGAAACGGATTGTTAATTCTGGCATTGCAACGATTTTGCGGAATCGCTCACCTGCCCGTCAAGCTGGTGTGAACATGAGGTTATACCGGACTCTGAATACATCTATCGATTATGATGCTGAATCTCGTTACGACGGATTCGCCGGTTATTTTTTAGAGTATTTTCATTCGGTGCTTAACAGTAGTGAGTCCGAACGTAAACTTCCACGACGTTATAGCGCATTTATCGAGATGAATCGATCTTCCTTGTTTATCGGCATATTTTTACCCCATGTGGCACGTGAATTGTAGTTTCTGTCCACTATCGGATGGCTATTACATTCTCCAGACATCTTAATCGTTTTCTTATTGTTTTGGTAGGTTTGTGTTTGGTTTGTTACAATCATGAATATCCCATTTACTAAACTTATGTGGCACTCTACGTGGCTGGGTCGTACGTGCATGCGTGGTAAATACTCCTCTCCTTGTCTTGGCATAATGTACTGTGGCTGTTGGTCGCTCGTTTCTTGCAACAAAGTTTGACAGATTCGCTTATTGATGAAATGCTTTACAAGATTCTTACTGCGCTGCACAACAACACATGGATGAAAATAAATTGTAAGTCTAAACTGCTTCGAGTCCGGTATGTTGTGTGAAATGCTACGTGATATCTTCGAAGTTTGGAGCTCTTTCATCGGATGCCGTGTCATGTGGCTCAGGTGGATGCAGGTAGGGATCCAGATTGCGGCTCGATTCACAGGAAGACTGTCCAGGTGATAGAGGCTATCCAACCCTATTCGTGATGCTTCTCAGTTCGTACGTGCCTACTAACGTCGAGCGTTGAAGGTCGTTAGCACGGTTATTCCTGAGATCGTCACATTGAGCTTTGTCGGCCGCCTTTGACCTCGCCACATTTCGATTACACTGGACATCTAAATGCACCGTCTTTAGTGAGTTAGAATGACAATAATGTCATTAGATCACTTTAGACATGTTTTCCACTCATTCCTTCTTATTCAGCTTGTAAAATAACTGCATCTCGCATTTTCTTTTACGTTGGATTCTGTTAATAGTTCCTTCCCAATTTTTCTGTGGTTTTCAGAGCTTTACCTTGGTTTGTCTGATTTGTTCGGCTCTCTCAACCGACCTAATATATGTGATTTCAAGCTGGGCACCGTAAGCTACGGTCCAAACGCAACACAGTCCAAAATTACACATGAAGAGTCGAAGTATATCTGGCGAAAAACGCTGGGCTTCCTGTTATGTGGAATGCAAGTAAGACCCCCCGGAAACACTTTTTATCCAGAAGGTGAATTCCAAACAATGGGAAAACAGGCAGAAAAGCCTATAACTTTTTCCGGAATCTCATCTGGATGCTACATAGTTCTTCGTCTTTAGAGCTTTTATGACCACTATTCTAACTGTTGACCTTTATATGGATCCCCAGACGGAATGGTTACACTTTTCGCAGCCCCGTCCGAGTCTGTTCAAGATCAAACTTCACAGGATGAATATACCGTAGAAATCGCTATTCATTCATTTATCCTGGATATCTCGGTTAGCCTTAAAATTGGGATTCTTGAATTTAACCAACCCGTGATGTGACTGATTATAATTTCAGTTTTCCGAATGGTACACATAACTCCAAGTCATACTGTATAATATGTGCTCTTAGGTGCGAAATGTTGCTAGTCTGAAGGTGACTCAGTGGAGGCGCTAAAATCCTTGTTAAGCCCAAAAGGATTCGCATCACACGTGACGCTCCGGGAGTGGTAGCGAGTGGACTTCGGGTCGTGAATGATATGGGTTCGATGCTGACTACACTTCGTCGCCTACATTAATTAGTACACTCGCCCTAGAAGTAACGCGTGGTTCGTTGCTGACGAATTTTGATATTCATTATTACGAACAGCGACACACTAGCAACAGTTACTGTGAGCCAGCTGCCACCCTTTGACCCATAATTTAGCTGAAAGGTGTGCGACTTTTTCTGTGATCATTGCTCGTTAGCCTGACCTGAAAGGCAGTAGTCAGTGAGTCGATGTAGCCGTCACTATTCAAATTTACTAGCTGAAGTGTCTGACCCAAGCGTTAATAGAACTCCTACAACCACGAAGATTTAAAGACGTCAGATAAATTACAATATGCATAGCAGATCCTTTTGCTGAATTCTTCCCTCTTCGATGGTATTGGGTAGTTTGCTGGCGGTCACAATCAAGGGCTGAGCATTCGGATTATGCCCGTTTTTTCGACATATTTTTTCTTTATCCTTCGTTTCAGAAAGCTAGCATCCTTTTTGCATGACTCTGGAAGTGCCCGAGGAAAACGCCTTGTTTTCACTTTCCTCTCTCAGTGGATAGCACGACTTTACCTCCGAGCAGCCTCACAGTACGATTTTGCACGACTTTCCGCTACTCCTTAAGCATCTATTAACAACCGGTCTTATTGAATGGGTTGGACCTAATAGAATGAAATGCTTAGTGTAACCCTTGGGGCCATGGTACTACGTAAGTTGGAATACCAAGTCAGACTAGCAGTTAATTGTGACTCACACGTGATGATGGTACAGGTTTGAGGGTGTAAAGTAAACAACGCCATGCGAATTTCACTCTGTTTCGTCCGTTATATATGCGAAAAACACCCAGGGTTTCCGACTTTGGAAGCCAAATCGTTTTCGATTTCTCATTCGCTCGTCTGTTGGTCACAACAAGTGTTTGTTCCTTAGGATGACTTATGTGTGTTGAAAATGTGTTGGTTGCTCCCAACCTAGTGGAATTCATGTTAGAATACCATACTGTTTGGCCATATCACTTGGTTTACGTTGTACCTTTGTCCTGTATTTTTTTGTTTTTAAACCAGATTCACGACTCTACCCAGGACACTTTTTTTCAACCCGATAAAAAGTTTTGCCGCAGCATTGCCGCGCACGAAATGCTTGACAAAGGTCAGTTAGCTTTCTGCGAAGTTTTCTACCATGTGCTCATTAGTTTACCATAAAAAACTAGGCAGTCCCGTTAAGGCTCACTACCTTTGTAACTGTGGATACGTTTTTTATCTGTTCAAGTTCAATTACATAAAATTTATTTGCGATGTAGCCACTTTTATCGTTGCTCAGAGGCTTCTGGAGTGATTCAGAAAATGGACTGGCAAGATAGTGGTATTTTGAACCTATAATCTAATTGGTGCTTGTAGCCAGTCACGCTTCTTTAAAGCGACTACTGTTTGCTAACTGAAGCATCTCCTCACTGCACTGGGTGCTGGGTCCATCCACATCCGTTTTCCCTATCACATGTAGGTGACTGCATGAATGTAAGCTCATAAGCCTCTTATGCAACTGTCTGTTATTACCATATGAAACATGTATAGACAGTTCAGCACGCTCCAATGGCACTTCTTCTCATTCTATCTGTTTGCATGCTTATACCATTATGATATTCGTAATGGAAACTTCTGTCTGTAGTTTGGTAAGCTATTGTACACCTTGAAGTCTTTTTTGGGGAAATAAATTAAGAGGACCACAGAATGCCTCCACAACCAGGCAGTTTTCCTGTGGCATGATGACCAATGAGAACAGTGTCTGCACTGAAATGGTTTTCACACATTTAGTTCCCTTCACAAATTCTAACGAAAGACAAAACAACGTCCGAGCCAAACTCAGTCATCTTGTTTCAGTCACCGATTACGTACATCTAAATTCAAGACTAAACAAATCAAACATGTAATAGGGTTTGGAATTCACAATCACACCAACTGGCCAAAATATGGCTGCACGACACAAAAATACAAACGTAGCCAACTCACAGGGAGAGAGAAAAATAGGGTCCAAATGAATAATTGGTCTCAGGGTAGGGCGAGACTAGTCACGACATCGAATTGTTTACACGTGTTTGGCTAAATACGCCTGATGGTTGCAAGTTACAACCCCGGAACTTTGTGTGTCAGAAGCTCTCCTTGAAAGTGTTTGCGCAGTTCGTCCCACTCACTCGCCGTGGCAAGTACGTTACAAGAGAAGGTGCCATGATTATCTGGCTTATCCGAGTTGGGTTCTGACAGAAGACGTCCGATTTATGCAGAATAACCAGCGAATAAGCATAATGAATACGCTATGCGATATCATTTATGTGGCCTTGGAAACGCCTGTCTTTTTCATCATCTCTGAACTCTCTTTTGTGAACGACAGAGAAGTTCCCTCTCCTAATGCGTTTACTGTACTTGATGCTGAATTTCGCAGGATACCCATTGCGCATCAATACACACCGGATACACCCAATGTCACCCAGCGATTTTTCGGGAGTAAATTTGACAGCCTATAGTAAACAGAGTGCGAACAAGCGTTCGTTTGTGGTGTATGGGATAGTAGCTTCCACAATTCATATGCTTGTGAAACATGGGGCGTATCAGTGTAAACCTCCTCGGTTCTCTTGTTGTATATGGAGTAACTCAAACCACTTTTCGATTTAGTGTTCGCTTGTTTGCGTGACGGCAGCTTCTCCGCCTCTTAAATCGATTCAACAACAACGAAAGCATCATCAGCATAACGATTACATAGTTCTGTTGCCTGAGTCGGTTCATAGACTTTAGTTTTGAATCATATCAGCAAGCACCGAATCTAGCGGGCTTCGCATCACCACACCGTCGATCTGTCGTAGACGGGAAATCACGCGCTTTATCGTACATTACGTTGACATCTTCAAATGATCCGCCAGCAAAGCCTACCTATAGACGGGAAATCACGCGCTTTATCGTGCATTACGTTGACATCTACTTCAAATGATCCGCCAGCAAAGCCTACCTCATTTGCGTTTTGGCGTACTATATCTAGCATTTGTATCTATCATACAATATCCCATCAACGGGGTACATTTGTAGAAAGCTAACGAACAGCGAAAGAAACCGATTGTTTTCACGTGACACGCAGGTTGCATATTTTCTCAGCAAAAGTATCCTTCACACAATATATCGCCAATTCGAATCCGATAAGTTTGACCAGTGCGATTATTCATCGAGCTAGTTTTTGATGTAATGCTCCAACCGTTGGAAAAATTGTCCTCGGTGGAACTTCGGTCTCATGGACCTTCGGATGGCTGGACCGTCGCCTCTGCGCAACCCTCTTATTTCCCATATCTTCGGTTAACGAAGCTGTAGCAGCTGGAACCTTTGTACTTCCGTACATGGTTTTGTAGCTGACTGACCGGATTGCTGTGTAGAGGAAGAAGCCTTCGAGGCTTATGTTGCGGTACAACGTGAATGTCAAGGGATCATACGATTACAGCCGTTTTACTTCGCATACTATTGTTCGATTTCTGCAGTCAATCTATGACCTGAGTTGCCCACAGCAAAACGACCATCATCATCATCATCATCATCATCATCGTCATCTGTTACAAAACCGCGTACCTATTGTGTACTCATTATAGCTGGGAGGCAGTGGTCGATAGCTACACACTGCAGTCACTAACTGGTGTAACCTATGTGTGCATTCATGAGTGCCAGTCGAGCTTTCGAAATCGGGAAGGAAAGCTACTAAATGAAAGCAACAGGTTGCACATATGCGCTTTATTGAGCGTGCGCCTGGACCGTATCGGTCAATGTCTGTAATCATCGATTTCGTCCCGTCCCTTGGTCCATATCCAGCGAGACAGTAATAATCAGCGGAGCTGAATTTGCGGGTATTGCCTTCCGTACTTCGCTGTCAAGTCATTAATTGACGTCCCCTGTCTCGTTCTTGCCCTCCACGTAGTTGTTCGAAAAGGGTTCTCCGAGGAAGTTGGTCGACTGTCATACCGAGCACGTGACTAAGGCAGAGCAACCTGTGGAATATCATTAGTTCGTCTATCATGGACGACATGTTTCTTCCAGAAAACCATTCGACGTGCATTACTGATCCGATTCTAAGATAAAGAAGACTTCGATGCGCTTCGTTCTTCAAGCTTTTTCTCTTCACTTTATATGGCGCCAATAAGTTCTCCTATGTGTCTAACCATAGATTCTGTCTTTTTGAATACAAACCTTCCGATCCTGTTCCCTTTTCACATTGTGTACATTATTTCTTGTTTTGACGGGCAAATAAGATTGACATTTCATTTACCTTCATGTACTGCTACCAATTGACTGGACCTTCTCGCAGTGTGGCGGGTTTTGTATCTCTGACCCACTGAGCTCTAATGGGGGTTCACGTTGACACCCGTAGAGTTTATGAGGACAGGTTGGTCAGTGGATGCGCCTGACGAACACACTTTCCAAATCTCGTAGGTTGGAAGTTGGTACAGGTACCTGACTTGTTCCTTAAAAAAACTTTTATTGTTGTAGTAGTGTGTTGTTACCCACCCGCTGACTCGCGGTAAGGCTTTTGAGCCAAAGGCTTTCGATGAGAACCCTAGTCGTCCTTCTGTCTAGGTGTGGGCGGACTGACAGTACCCCAACCCGGGTACAACCATGGATGTCACAACGAAAAATAGTATCGTACCACATCGGCCATGGCATCATGCCATCAGCCGGGTCGCCTTACTTGCTACAACGATCATGGCGTCATGCCATCAGCCGGGTCGCCTTACTTGCTTCATGCAGCTGGGAGGATAAGCGGAAAGATGCTACTGCTGACGCCTCCCTTCTTACACTTTCACCTACTCCCTCTTCTCCCGTACCCCACCTCAGCTTGAATGCTCCCTTGACCTGTGAAAATCAGACAATGTTTCGACCGAGTATAGGCTGCATCGACCACATCTTCACACTTCATCGGGTGTTAGAGTAATACCATGGGTTAACGAGATCCACGATCAGTGCTCTCCTTGAATTCAGGGTTGCGTTCGACTCTGTCGATCAATCAGTACTCCCAGAAGTTTGTGAATAGAGTCCGGGCTTATGTTAACATAATTCTGGGCGTGCGAGAGTGTATGGGTAGACTCTTTAGAAGCTTACGTGCGAAAACTGATTTCCGACCAGGACTCTCCAACCTTGTTCCGCTTTGTTATCGATGAAATAATGAGGTGAGCGCTGGATAGACTCAAAAACCCGGCTGCTCTAATCATCACCGATTAGAACCTTGTGGATCTGAAGTGCACAGCTGACATCGACGCAGTCTTTCAAGACGAAGGTGAAACGCAAGCCGTGTTGAATAAAAAGACCAGCATTATACCATCTTTTGGCGTGCGCCTTGAAAGTGTAATCGTGCTGCAGAACGTGCCGTCTCTGAACGTGCTCCTTACAGTTCAACGAGAAGCACTAGGAGCTGTGAAGTATTTCAAGTATCTCTGTAGTAGTATTGCCTCTGACGGAGGTGTGCCCAGTGAATTGGTGCACGATGCTTAAAGACCCGCCTAGATGTGATTGCAAGGAACTCAAAGGAGCTACTTGGGAATTCATACTGTCAACAAGACTAACGATTGAGCCCGGATGGACCTCAATAGTAGGTATCCTTCTCAGCTTCATAACTTCGGTCCTTTGAGGCATATACTGACACCACAAGCGGCCACCAGTTTTATGTTAAACAGCTTTATGCTCGATCTTGCTAAATACTTGAACCGCACAAAGTTGACTATTTAGTGGAATTCAATCCAGCGAAGGACGTTCAGCCAATAGCCTGAATGCCACCCCAACATCATATGTTTCACGAATCATCTTCTGGATCATCGAACGCATAAAGAGTAAAATGCGAATGGGTTGAGTTCAACCTAAGCAACATGACCACCCGTGAGTCTTGCATACACATTTCGGAAGCACAGCATACATCAACACATCTTTGTTCCCAGTACGAACAACCTAGTCTTTGTCCAACGTTTTTGGAAGTTCATCTGATCCAGGAACTGACTGTGCTTCGAAGCAGAAAAGCAAACTTTTACTTCGTAAACTGATTGGGGGCTTACAGACCACCACTCAAAATGAGTTTTTTGAGCGCAAGACCGGCACATCGGCAAAGGGCCAACTAAACTGTTGTGGATATTATATGTGCAGTATATTTTAATGAAAATAAGTAAAGGCCAGCGATATAGACGCATGAAGCATCAAACCAGCAGTAGAGTGCCGAGAACTTTCCAGCAATGTTGTGCATGGTGAGTTACGTCACGAAACGGATCTATCCATCCCTACTACTCAAATGTGTCCGCTTGACTAATAATGTCAGACAGGAACCGAATTCGGTTACACAATCTTTCCCGTTCTTCGACAGCATAATCAGAGTTCGCCATACTTATCCGCTGACCACGCGGCTTACTAGTTTGCTTGTTTGTTTTGGATGGTTTTCAATTATCTGACTTAATTTAGCAGATTGGTTTCTGTTCGTTTTGCTGACACTCTTTTACGTATACCTTACCTATCTCTCGGTTGAGACATGTTAATATCCACTGGTGTATTTCGTCTGTCTGCGCTAAAAAAAAGTAGATAAATTGGCGAGATCAAGCTCACAGTTGGGGCTAGTGGCGAGGTCTCTCAAACACCTGTAGTCCCAATCACTTTAATTTTCATAAACTTCTGGGCACTGACCACTCGCTTAGCCTTTGTTTTCCCCATTTTAAACGTGTCATTTTCAGTTATCCCACTTCGCATATTAGCTCTCTGTTACGTGACTCGCTGGATAATAAACAGACACATCTGGGTTAATGTATTTAGTGGGTGTCACTTGACTGTATTACCTCAGTACACTTTCTCAAGCACCCATCTGTTGGAGATTGTTTTGTTTGCTCTTCTTTTTCAGTTATACTACCATTCCTGGGTCCAGACCCTGACCGACGAAGGTATCTTTCCCACTCCTACGTCCAGGTAATCACGAACCTTCTGGATTGGTTTGAAGGTCAGGGTAGCTCTTATATATTATTCTGCTGCACGTCGCTTCTTTTGGGGCACGATGCTGTAAACCCCCCTCTCGACCCGACAGCCACCGCGAAATTGATAGATTTCTCCCACTGGATTGAAGTGAAGGAAGCATCGGCCCCAGATTCGCCAAGCGCCATCAGACATGACTTGTTCACCGGTTTCGCACACGGTCTCCGTAGTTTACGTGGTTTTCTGGTTGAGGCTGTTGTTGCTAAATCGATGGATTGATTAGATCAGATCATTCTACCGATTGTCTTTCATTCCGGCTACTCACTATCACCTATTTTCCTTTGCTTACTTCTGTCAAGTCGCCCGGTTCCCGTTTTAAAGAGCCTGGCTTTCGATCATCTCTCGTGTACACCAATTTGCCCAACTATGTTACAGTCAATATCGACAATTCTGCTCCTTTTTTCGCTGTTTTTTTTTCGTTTTGCGTTGTTTCGTACTGGTGTTGCTTTTCTGTTATAGAATTTTTTAACGGTTGCAAGTGAATAATGGTCTTGATTGGAACCATTAATTGAAACAGCTCATAGATCGTCCTTGCTATCTCCCACAAACTGACGCAATAATCTCAAAACGGGCCTTCGTTTAAGAGGATCCACGATGTACTCTACTAAAGATTGTTTCCGATGTCTTCCAAACGTGCAACGCATGTGCATTCACTGGTGCTTCAGTAACTTACGTACATTTCTCAACTGGAGGGGGTGTTCTGATACCACGTCACCCCCAAGAAGAGCCATGTCTCCATGGATGAAAACAGATGAATGTGCGGTGTGAACAGGGAGTCTTTTGTCAAAATTGCAATGGAAGAATATGAATTCAGTTATCTCTATCAATGTACTTTTTGCGGTAAAATATCATCCAGTAAAACCTAATCATTGATTGAATTTATCAAGATAACTCAAAGTCAATTTACGACATGACACAACTGGCTGATTGTTAGCTTCTGACTTGTACAGTGTATGGGATGTGATTAAGACCACTTCCTGATTTTCTTGACTGTCGCGCAACCGGTAAGATCCAAATCTTCACACATCGTTAAACCATTTAATTTGTGACCCGTTTTGGTATGGTATGCAGAGAAGACCTAGGGTGTTATTTTGCGTGCTGGAAGTCGACGAAATCCTGTTTAGCCCGATCCAACCGACAACTGTCACTGAGCTGTAAACACTGTTACAATTAGTCGCTCCAGTGTTAGCACGCAAATGTTCGTCTTCAATGGTGGATATATATTTATATACCTGTAGGGATGCTGGAAAGAATGCTTTGCAGCTTAGTTCGCGTGGTCAAAACCCCCGAGTACAGCACACACAAGAACAAGTTTTGGCGCAAACTCTATGGTGGGGGTGTATGTAGTCAAGAGAAGAACATGGTCCCCGGTTTGTATTTTGTGACCACGGATGTTGAGCAAATGCTCCTAAACTATATGCTTTTGAACCACGTGTGCTCCAGTGCACTGACATGCGGAGTTGGGTATGCACATAAGTTAAAGAACGTTGAACTGAAGAAAGGATGTTCGGTTTCGCTGGCCGAGCCCGCTACTGGCCATACGGTAGAGTATTATAATTAGCGGTAGCCGAATTCGGAACCGATAATATTCTATACCTGGAAATTCCATTTCTAGGGTTAAACCAAACAGGAAAGCCATTTGTAATCCTCACATTGAGAAGCCCACTGATCATCTATTATCGCACGAATTCGGAACCGATAATATTCTATACCTGGAAATTCCATTTCTAGGGTTAAACCAAACAGGAAAGCCATTTGTAATCCTCACATTGAGAAACCCACTGATCATCCATTATCGCATTTTCCAAGGAGCAAGTAAGGTCAACAAGTCAGGCTGTATTTTGCTGTTTAGTTGACGAGGTGGTTCTACACGCAATCCTTCACTTTCCAGTTAGGATGGTGTCTAAGGGAACACTCAGATGGATCTCTAGTCTACAATGCCATACAGTAAGTACTACATTATAAGTTGTCGTATAAAGAGCAACAGGAAGACTTGCGTTCCGAACTGTGCTACACGCACATGTGGATATCAACACATTCAAAACATGTGTACCTGCGTAAACGTGAAGCAGGTTTTTCCATACCATGGGCTTTCACGTGAGCGAAATTTCGCACAATTTGATGCAAAGGCGTGGTGAATAACGATGAGTGTCGCGTGCACTGTGTTGATACTAATTTTAAACTGCCCCCAGTGACGCTCCTATCATGTCTTCAGTGTGTGAGTTTTTGTTTTAAGAGCTTTGGCATACGAAGTCAGATTTTCGAGTAAAAATGGAAAAGTTCCAAGTTAAAAAGAAGACGTAACCGTAGCAGCCTTTATAATGTCGACTAACTGGTCAATTGCTGGTTCTGCTTTGGCATAGGAAATGCTGTACAGCTCAGATATAGATATTGGATTGTACGGGTCAGCTGACTCACAACCGGACTACGAAGGTCACTACTCTTAGAGTTTCTTGGGGGTGATCGATTACAAACTTCAGTTAGTATTTAGTTGTCGAACGTGATGAATGTAGCCAAGCCGCTTGTTTTACGCCGTTTTTCCTTATAAATATCTTGTTAACCTTGAGGTTGAGGATGGAAAACTATCAAATACGTGACACGGCGTGTGCGAACAAGATTTCCACAACACGAGATACTAATTGCACCTCACGTCCACGATGGCGTGCGATACATTTGTACAGCTGGAAACGCGAGACCTACCACGTTCCACACATGTGTAGTTGTGTCCAGTGACCTCGAAGATCTGGACGCAAATATATCTGTGCCGGATATCAGAGATCACTGCGCGCTTCGGAAAATAGCGTATTGCGCCTGCTTCATTGTGGAATGAGTGCTGCCAAGGAAGATGTGTAATAAGTGTATGTCCTTCTTGATCAAATTAGTTTACCCTCTGTACGATAAGAACACTCAGATAACTGGTCCACTCCGAGGTGGCAGTTTCCTTAATCCATCCTGCTAATCTAGACCATGGCTTCTCAGCCCGTGGATCTGAACCATATGAGAACTGCACTCCGCCAACTTTTTGTCAAGTCATCCCATGGGAAATATTCCTGAACCTTCGAACAGCATCAATGCAAGTATGAATATTCGGATAAAATATTCCGACTACACACCGATGGTCAGATCGTCTGAATAAGTCAACAGCTGTTTAAAATGCCGTTTGAGGCGCTTCGAACACTATAAATGCTCCATTTAATTTCATCAGTTGGCAATATTCATCCAGAAGGCTGTGACTACCAAATGAACTCAAATCTGACTTTATCAGTTAGCAACTCATTCAAGATGATTTTGTACATATTATCAAAGGGTAACGACAGGCGTTAGGTTTCAAATTTGATTGAAGGAACTGCATGGGCTAAGTTTTGAGGCGAGATGGTCCACGTGGTCGGAGCGCGATTTTACTGACCGGGAGGTTCGTGGTTCGAACCCGACCTCTGTCTCTCGACTTCCCCTGTCTAGGCTTGGGAAAACTGGCAGTATCGCGGCCCTCGTACAGCCTTCGGGTGGCATGGCAGTTAGGCACCGAAAGGGTGCTACAGCTGAACGATGGGCTTACTTTCAGTAGCATCTCATCCGGAATTAGCTGTGGCGTAAAGACTGAAATAGAGCTAAACGACTGAGGTTTGGAAGGCCGTCGACAAGTGAGCTGAATCTCAGCAAAGAGAATAAAATGAATCCGTGCTACACCCGACTACGGTGCTCTGCATTCGAATTTTGTGTTGATGAAGAACCAAAGGTGTGGAAGTGTATTTTTGAAGAAAGAGCAGATAACTACCTCTTTGAAATGGCTTTTGCGAAGGATTTCATGCAGGCAGACAAGGAGAGTCAGCACGTAAAAGCCAGTTCAGGCAAGCTGGAGAGTACAGTCTAACCAAGAAAACCAGACGCAGCAGAATCGTAAATGGAGGAATTAAAGAATTATCTAGACAGTGTATATCCATCGCAAGTCTGGATGGAAACAGAGCTTAGGGACAAACGACAGACTGAAGAGCGAAGGATAGGATTGTCAGGTGGTTACAATAGACTGGCGATTTTTCACTTCAGGGCGGAATTTCTGGAATCACATTCAGTTGGGTATATTCTCCAATGGATTGGAAAATGCATGTGCTATTAGGTAAATTGGTATATTTCAAACATTGCAAGTTTTAAGGCACTACCTCGGAAATATTCTGACTCGTGGCTTTGAAGCATTGAGGAAGACTTGGAACTGGCAAGCTTCTTCGCGGTGATCAGTGGAGGGAAAAACAGAGAAGCTTCAAGTAGGTTGGTACATCGAATTGAAAGCTGAAAATATAAACAGTAGTCTTCGTAGCTAAGCTTTTCAGTGTTGTAAGCGTTTGCGTGGGTGAGATGGATGTGCAACCAGGTATACAGCGTCTGCTATTCGGAATGAATGATTTCATTGACCCGTCTTGCGGGAGTACTGTGGCTTACACGCAGTCTGGTTTGCAGGGCGTAAGTTACTTAAGCGAACCTCTGTAATCTTTCTGAGACAAGCATAACTGAACCGTTTGAATTAAGAGTTTTCGCTGGGTTTGGAAAACTATGGAGTAAGTTAGAAAGTTCTGCACAGTAACACTCCTGTCAAATCACCAGAAAGCCGAAGGTTTGAAATGCGCCAGTTTCGCGGGGTGATGAAAGTGGAAACTAAACAGCATGCGAACCGGCTACAAATGAATGATCAGAAGGGACAATCGTTCTCTTGAGACTATGGAATTGAAAGTGACTTCGCGTCACTCCAGTGGTTGATGAGATATCGAACCACGAACATCAGTAATCGCCCTTAGTCGTGTGCTCCCCACTAGTTGTAAAATTAACACCACTATCAGTATTTTTATTATCCCCAATGAAAATATCACATCTGCGTAAATCAATACCCAAAATCGAATGGTGACTTTTAATCCTGACAATGGCCATGTTTGCTGACTCTAACTACTAGCATTGGACTTCCTCACCGAACCCACCTTACCATTCATAAATATTAAGTACTGCAACAGTGAATTTCCATTTTCAACATCTTGAGTTAGTGGCGACGGAGACTTTTAGCACTAAATGTAGTCGTAATCAGTTATTTATATCTGTCGCCAGGTGATTAAACTTCCTATAGGAGGCAGAAGTTCCCGGTGATGGCGCAGCTCTTCAGATTGTTGAAGCAGATGACAAAGCATCAAGATATACCTCGCACGCAGTTGGCTGAATTTCACCAAAATGTATTGCACCCTTTTCTAAAATGCTCAGACCGCAGTATATCCCTTTGATTGCATTCTGATGGGAGTTTGTTCGCCTATAAAAACTTCAAGACCCTCGCACTTTGCCGGATATATTAGGGTTGTAGCGTGGGATGTCAGGAAGTCAGCGGTATTCGACGTTCGACAGGATGTAGCGACGGCACACGTCAGTTCTGAAATATGCAGATATACGGGCTGGTATTAATGAATCCACACAGTATACACAGCACACATGCGCACAGGTCGGGTGGTACAGGGAAGAAGACCGGAGTGTAGCAACAACGCACGTGTATTAACCCGAACCGAAACCGGAAGGAAGGGGGTGTACAAGGTTGGGTCAAGGTCAGTTAGGGGGGTGTACAAGCGGGATACTCTTCCCTGTCCAGGGCCCGTGGTGCCTCGTCCGTGGTACCTGTAATAGGGGAAGAGAGGGAGGGAGAGGCATACATAATGTCATATGACAGGCATACAATCAGGTACAGTCGGGTTTCAAATGCGTTACAGGGTCCGTGTTTAAAATGACCGAGCGAGCATATATCTTCTCGGTTGATGCACGTTAAATGTCAGATTCGTTGTCCGCGCGGTGGCGCCTATTAAGGGACAGGCTTGTGAACTTCCCTATGCATCCAAAAACCGCAGCTGTGTTCCTCGATAAATCACGCCTTGCGACGCTTTTATTTTTTGGCTACAGAGAGTAGTAAGTTTGCACATATGCAAGGTCCTTGGCTCTCTTTTGAGATTTTGCAGGAAAACTCAAACTCTGGACAAATTATTCAACAACTGGAAAGTTTGCGGATCCTGAAGAATAGCGACCACACTACTGACGGTTACAGAATGCTGAGCTACTGGCACGAATTTAGAGTTTCACGCCCCCTTGAAATTTAAATGATACCTACTTATAGGCACTGAAAACGTCCGCGGAATCGATTTTTTACAATCCAGTGGTTTGTAAATTCAAACTTTCCAACTAAATCATGGAAATTGCACACAATTCGGTCTGGGTTTTCGAACCACAGAATGTAAAATGCTGTCGCAAGTTTAGATGGCGTAAAACCAAACCGCGCTGTTTCCATGCTTGCGGAATTTCATGATGGGAAATAGTTCCTACTAGTGGTCTCAGTAACCCAACGAAAGACAAAATAGATTGTCGGATCAAGTGACTGAACATACTCATTCAAGTGATGAGAAGATCGAAGGTGGCAAATAAAGGTCGTTTCATTCTATTGTTCCTCCTGGCTAAAACATCGTAATTTATATGGTACCAGTAATCAAGTGGGAAACAGGTTAAAATCGGGGACACATACACTTTAGCAAAATAGAAGTCAAGGGAAGTAGGGTAGTCTAGTGGATCACAGAATCAATTAAGTAACTTTAGTGTCACTTGAATCACCAGCACTACATTGGTTTTTCGTGACTCAGTGGAGTTCTTCAAAGCTCTAGATGAATTAGCTGGATGTCATACGGGTGATCAATAAGGAAATCATGTGAAGATTTTCAGCATAACGTTTCCTCCTCACTCATACATTCTACAGTCAAGCATTCATGAGTTTTAGAAAACAAATGCTCTTTGTTTAGGCGACTATTTTCTACACTGTCCGTGACCTGTTGCCATCAGTAGTGATCTTGAAATACTCCTTAATGGGTTGGAAATCCAGACGTTTGTTTGGTTTCATTCACGTGGAGAAATATCACTTGAAAAAAACTCATCATTTTTGTCAGGTGGTCGTTTTGTTGAGGACATCAAGGGGGTGGATTTTAACAGTTTCCCAGTGGGTTCATTTCATTTTGGGTGAATTTCTGGTGAACATCCCAGCTTTCAAGTAGAATTCACCCATGGAAATATATGCACAACCTTCGTGAGATAATGGCCAACCGTTAGAACGGATCGGAGGTGGTGGTTAGCAGATCTAACCAGACAATGCTCCGAAAAAGTGCAACCCCCAACAATGACTCAAAAATGCTCCATAACTCGCGTATATTTTGCGCAGATGTGTCCTGTAATTAATTACACTGACTTGTATATACATTCTGAAGATCTAGGTCTAAATGGCTTACTGAAATCACACAACGTTAGATGGATAGGATCAAATGAGGATCGAAGAATCTGAGGTCGAGAAATCGTAGGTTCAAAGTGACTGGGTCAAGGTCCGGTCCCTCAAGAAACGAATCTAGAGTCTCTCTCTGAATACGGTTGTGTTTACTTTCGTGTACTGTAAACTTTTGTTGCTCATGTGCTTCACTCAACCTTAAACTCAGTCTGGATTGTTGAGGCTGCGAATTCGTTCACTATGGTTTTCTAGCCTGGCTGCTCCCTAAAGATCTTGATTAGGTAACCCGACATGGCTTGGCGCATTTGCGAATTCTCAACGCTTGGTATATGCAAGGTCGACGTTTAGGCAGTCCACCCATGCTATCGTATATGTGAACAAGGCTCGTTATCCGACGACTTCTCAAATGGTGTTTTGTACCTTGCCAAAAGACTCCATAAATAGTGATCATATTTAGTGAGCTTTACGAATCAGAATAAAAGCTGTTAAGTCAAATTTTTGGGCAGCTTACTTTTTGGAGACTTTGAAGTTCTAATAACCTAATTCAGTGGCGTTCTCACAACTTATGACGCTGTCTATTCAAAACGCCGACGATTTTCAGGTCAACGTTTTTAAGCCAGTGGATCAGTAGGTCTGATCTTCGGTGAATATCATTATATGTCAGAAGGGGGTCTCAAGACTTTTCATAAAAGCCAAGTTCACGAACAGTGTGTTTGTCTGTTTGGCGTTCCGGATTAGGATTGGAGATATTCTTTGATCGCTTCGCCGTTCGAACGAGATCTATACAGCGTCACAGTTAATGCCGGTGGCTGTCCAAAGACCAACATGCAACGGAATTTCTAAAGCTTCTCGTGACCAAATGGGAGCACTTGATTCCACTTAGAAGATTTAGTGTAGACAGCAAATAAGCGCATTTTAGAAAGTGCTAAACTATCTAAATAGTGGAACAAATGGCAGGTCGGAATGCGTACTGGAAGGTGGTGACTATCTGACTCGTAGCTGATAAAGCCTGTATGATAATCCCTTAGTTTTACAGATAGAAGAGCGTGATATCCGACAGCATGTTGCAACGGAACCTATCAACCTCCTGGTGTGTCCATATTTCAGCTGACGTTTGCCGCAACTTTATTGGAAGTTATTTAAACAAACTCAAGCTTCACTATGGGCGGGGAATCTATACTCTGATGGCTGCCAATGGCTTTGCATGCTGTCCCATGAAAGCGGTGAGATCTTTTGTTGGAAACCTGATTTCTTCCATGCTTTTTCCTGTGTGGGGTTTAGAAATAATTTCAAGACTACATGTACATTATCTACTCCCTCCGTGTCCGCACAAACCCAAAGTGGAGCAGCCACTCTTGACATGTACAGGGAAAAAGTTTTTTTTAATGTGGCAGGCGTCCCGCCAAACAAAGCCAATGAATTCTTCACTGCGAGTAAGTTTTTTATGATGATCGGCACATGCTATGTCGGGTGCGTGGCAGGATTTTCTTTCAACCGCCATACTGATTCCTTTGGAACAATCACTGGACTTATGGGCAGAACAAGTAGACAGCACATTAAGGTGGCCTGTGCTTTGAAGTTCTGGTACAAATCCAAAGGATTGGGATGGTCTTGTGGGCGCATGCAACACACTCGGTCGGGAAATATTAGGGATAAGTTAAGGCACGGGCAAGCCGTCTGGCTGGGTAGAGCAGTCGTGTTACAGTCATCGCGACGTCGTACTTGGGTCTGGGAAGCCCCGTCAATAGACATCTTGTGTGAGTTAGTTTGGTCGTTATGGTAGTCGTGGTGGGCGAAGGGATCGTGACAAATTAAGACCAACGTGGGTCAAGGATATTCTTGGGTCCATTGGTGGCACACGGCGGATCTATTTGTGCCATTCAAACGGGGGCCCAAAGTAGGAAAAAAAGCTTCAAAATATCTGTCAAATGGCATTGTGTTGTGAGTTAGACTGTGGTCTGAAATAGCAAGCAGCTAAGACTTTTCACAGTTTCTAACTGCTGCAGGGGGTGGCACTGCCCGATTTCAAAACGGTAATTGATAGTAGGCTGAAGATAATAGATATGCGTCGTTGTGAACGGGTATGGGCGGATGTGAATTTGAGGGACATATATTAGCTAACTTGTTAGCTAGCAAGGTGGCTGGAAGCATGCGGCGACAACAGATCATTCAATACTGTGAGATGTCTTGTGGTGTTGCATGTATGAACGATAAAGTGACCTCAGAATGGCGCATTTATAGCCTAAAGAAGACCGTGAGGTTGCCACAAAACGAATTGATTTGGAGGCGTAATACTGCTTGTATATGGTGATTCTGTGTTAGCATTTTCTCCGCTATAAATATTGTTTTGGATTCATTTGAGGATTGCTCGGGTACGTACTACAACCAGGGTAAGCTGCAGCCAGCGTCCTATAAAAGTTGCTACCATTTAAAATTTCTCTCTCCCACATTGCAAACGATGAAGTGCGGTAATCAGCACAAATTCGGCCAAAAGTATTCAGTACGAAACTATTAGTCAACAAAATAATCGTAAGTACTTCTCGACAGACTGCTTGTTCCCAGATGGTCCACCCTGGAACCTGGATGCTGGCTCTCTTCGCAAAGCTTTTTTCAAAAGCGACGACGCGCCCCTAATGGACTAAGACACGCAGACAATTGATTCCAAAAACCACTTCAAACTTTTGAGCCAAATACAGGCCTTCTGGGGTCCCTGTGAAGCTAGGAAAGTACTTCGCTGGAGTTTTTCCGCCAAAGTTATGGTTGCTTCAGTGAACAGTCAAATTTGGTACGCTGCAAGAATATGAATATACATTGGGATGGTTTTTGGTTTAAGCACAAACACAACAAAGTGTAACATTTTTGTAAAACGTTATATTCCACTCACAAAGATTTGGGAGCTAAGAGCATTGAGCGCCCAAGCAGAGAAGGTGCGGTTCGAAGCAATCGGCAAAACCCCCTTGATCACATACATTTTACTTGATAGGTAGGTTTTCAATGTTGACTGCTTGTGATAGTTAAATTATAGCTTTAAAACGGCCTTCTCTGTGACAAGCAGGGTATCCTTCACAGTTCTTATGAATCCAATTGATTATCCAACGTACTAGGCACCCACGTGGTCAAATAATTAGCACTGTTGATGGTTGCGACATGGAACATGAAGACAGCATGGGATAAAGAAATGGGGGGGTTGTTTCCTGGGGAATGATCCTCATAACGCATATTTAGCATATCACTCGGGTTTTGAACAAGTGTCCTATGGCTTGACTTGAGTGCTTTTACTAACAAGGATGGTCTGCCCTCTTTAAGTGTGGGTAACGGCCGCTCACAGCACCAAATCGTAATAATCTTACGGATATCGCTAAAACAATTGATACGAATCCCCAAAACTAAAAAGAAACACAGATCGATTGGTTGCGTGTGCAATCTATAAGCGTCCGAACAGCGCTGTCTACTGTCATACGGGAAGCATATGTGGCCGTAGTCATCTACCCATGACTGTAACACAAGCACACATCCGGAGTCATGAAGGAATACCACCTGGCGAAATAAACACAACTATTAGTCACTTGCTTAACAGAGGTGGTTGACACCCCCATGATAGTCATACATGCCCTTAGTGGTGAGGCCTTGCCGAATTCATCGATGAGTAACTGCCGCATTCCGTATGACGGCATTTTATAATCCAGCAGAGCTGAATAGGTGCCCAAATCCTTTCTGGTTAGTTAGTCAATTGTACGAGAACTTCGCCAAATAATGATTGTGTTCAAGATGATGAAAGGTGACTTTGTGTCCCCTTGGATAGAACCCTGACAAACAGCCGGTTCTTCGAGTACTGTGTGTTATTGACGAACGCATTCAAATTACTATCTTCTTCAAATTCTTCAACCTATCGTTGGCTTCGCTGATCACCTGCTGAATCCGCATCTCACCCACTGGTCACACAAAACAGCGTGAGTGCTTCTACTGTCCCTCGTACCGCAACTGACTCAGGTACTCATTAAACGCCTTCCTACATGTAAAAGTGAATGCGCGACAAACATTCGAAGAGAGATTAATTAAAACAGATTCACAAAAAGAGTATGACAATACGGTGGCCTTGGATCCCAGCATATATAGAGCAAAACGCAATGACAAACTACTGAATAAATTCATTTGACACAAGTTTTGTAGAAATTCGCACCTGCCGCACAGGCATCAGAGAAATACCATTGGATTGACAGATTCGCGGATTTATACGCAGGATCGAGGCATTCGTTCAAGTTTCCCGAATCGGTTTCGCTCTTGTCGTTCGGCGACTGTAGTTCACCCAAACGGCACAATCGAAAATGGGTGTAGCACTGCAATGCAAGTTCTAAGCATGGGGCAGTAAGCTTGCCAGCGGGAGGACTCGCATACTAGTGTCAGTGCTTTGAACTGGGTTCTAGATGGAGCGTGGACAACCGTCGCAGAAAGGTTATTCTACGCAGAGAATGAGAAAAAATCTGCATAAAGTGTTCACACTAAGATCAAAAATCTTCTTACCATGTATTCTCTGTGTTTTTTTCTGGGTCGGCGGTGGAAGACCTTCAGGCCAACTTCGTTCATACAGGGCATGAGTGAAAAGTAGGTACCCTCGGTGGCAATGACACTCTAAGGGAAAGAGGTCATGCACCGCGAGGGGCGTTTTCTAGTCCAGGGATCTGAGGAAGTGGCCATTTTTGTAGCAGCTCGTTGGACAAGGTCAGAGGCTAAGCCTTTCGTGCGTCCTGGGTAGACAACTTGACTGGAATTTTTAAGAGGTGTTCTGACGTGGTCCATGTGAGTGATACGGAAGTAGGTGCACAGAATCATCCGTAGAACAGAAAATGCCTTTTGGGCCGATTTCTCATAGTGCTTTGAGAAGGACATGTTTGAACAGAGCAAGGTGCAGAAACCATTTTTGACATCTATCCTCATGATATCTTCTGGTCCTTTCTCACATGCATGCACGGCACAGGCACTCGCTGAGTCTCCTCCAAATGACATATGGGCGCACTTTTCGTCATTCAGAGGAAGGTGCCAGTCCAATGACCATTGCTTTGCAGCGCCTACATCCATTTGGGGGGCGCTGACATTGGAACTCCAGGGTTTCAAGTCGCCAGCAAAAAGTAGACATGGATTTGCAAGAACATCTGGAAGGTAGTCGACGTAGATCAGAAACAGGAGTGGTCCCAGGATGGAGCCTTGGGAAACTCCCATGGATACCGTCGCTGAAGAAGGGCTGGTAGAGCTTATCTTCACTCTGAATGATCTGTCTGATTGTAACACCTTGATTTACTGTAGTGTTTTCCATTGAATCCCGAAAGAACCAAATTTTTGGAGCAGCTGGACGAGTGGAACCCTACCAAGTGCTTTTGAGAAGTCGAAAAATATGGCATCCGAAATGAGTCCCTCGTCCTTAGCTTGAATTAGGCTGTTAATAAATGCGAGCGTGTGAGTTAGGTGAGATCGACTTGGGGGAAATCCTTGTTGAACTGGAGTCATCACGTTGTTTTTGTTAAGGTGATCTGGAATGGTTAGCTTCAGAATGCGTTCCGCTACTTTGCGCAGCACGCTAGTGAGGCTTATAGGCCTGTAGCTACATGGAGATGGTCGGTCACCAATTTTGTACATTGGCGTGACAATCGCTTTCTTCCAAGCGAGAGAAGGTGGTCTTCGTCAAGCGACTGATGAAACGCCAGGTGGAAACGATTTGCCAGTGTAGACGACGTCTCCTTCAAGATTCTTGGATGAACTTTTTCGGCACCAACGCGCTGAATGTGTTGATCTTTTGCAAGAGTTCTCCACCATAAAGACCAAATTGGTTAGAAACCGGTCGTAGTTTCACCTCGAAAAGATTGGATGAGACGATGATGCTTGGGCTGAATATAGATTTGCGTGGTGTTCTCCGCAGAATTCAGATACTACTGTTGGGTCACTCGTGGGTTCCTCGTTCCTGTCCCTCAAGGAGAACGCGAATGGCTTGTTTCTGAGGTGGTCTCATGTGTTTGAATGGTACATTTCTGTTTTTCCAGGGAGGTCCAGAATGGTGGCTTGTTTTCGCATGTTCCATTGCCGGATTTCTGAATAACAGCGGTTATGCCTTTACCGAAACACAAGCCTATCTTCCGTGTCTTCCGTAATCAACCTTCTGAAAAATGTTGAGACCTCTTTCCTAGATGACGCTGAATCGCTTCGGGTAGATTGACGCTCATCCAACCACGTGCTGTTTTTTTGGGACGAACACCGCGACAGCCTCGTTAGCCTTCTAGACAATGTCCTTGTATAGCACTTCCACCGAACACGGTCCCATTTAGACCAGTTCAAGCAAGTTGCACCTCTCTGAGTAGTCTGTACGGCAGAAGTTTCGAATCCACATCTGAGGTTCGGGGTTTCTGGCCTAAAAGCCGATGAAATCAAAGGCCACACACAGTGGCCGCTATGTCCCAGTGGAGCGTTAATTATCATCTAAACAACGAAATGTCCCTTGCTGGTGATGGCTACATCCAGAAGGGATGGTAGTTGGATTGCGCGGTAACTGGTGGGTGCAACAACAGGTTAGGTCTGAACGCTCAGTTGAGCGACCTCGATCAGCTCCGCTGCAAAAAGGAAGCTTGATCCGACGCGCTGGAGTTCCATCCAGGAGGCCTTTGGAGCTTTGAAGTCACCTACCAGCAGCAGGTAAGTGGTGACTGTAGGAGAGTTGCTCAGGGGTTCATATGATGAATCGGTCATCGTCCACATGACTCGAGGAGCAACGGCAGATCACATCGAGAAGGAGATTATGGAACCCGCGAGCGGGACTCGACTCCGCAGCGCATTGCGAAAAATTGCAGGAGTGGTATCAGGGAAGATGATCGGGATGTGCTGGGCGGCATGTACGTTCGAAGACACCCCACCAAACCTCCCTCATTTTGAGTCAGCTCGAAAAACAGAGTAACCATCTATCAAGATCTCTGCGTTAAAGATATCTGGTGTAAGCCAGGTCGTCTCCGTGAGTGCGAGTATGGAAGGCCGTTCAAGTCAAAATGACTGTTCAATATAGCAAACCTTACTGAAAAGGCTGAGGCAGTTTCTAGTCAAGCTTTTCAACACTATCTCTGCTGCCCCCGCAGTTGAGGAGCCGAGAGTTGTGTCACTGGAGAGGTTACAAAAAAACCTAATAGCTGTTACGTTGGGTTTGATTTCAGTACTCCAAAGGGACTTTTGCGGCATACTTGTCTGCTTTCTGCCTTGGTGGTTTCGAGGGCTGCTTTTCCTGGAATTTTTAAGAGGTGTTCTGACGTGGTCCATGTGAGTGATACGGAAGTAGGTGCACAGAATCATCCGTAGAACAGAAAATGCCTTTTGGGCCGATTTCTCATAGTGTGGTCAGAAACCCCGTGAGGACATGAGTGCTTGGTGTCCGCACACAGAAGTGGTTTTTGTTGACGCTCCCTTGAGACTCGTTTTCTCAGATCAGAGCACTTTGGGGCCAGCCAGCAGTTTTCTGATTTTGCGAATGGTATGTGGCCCGTTTACCTGCATTCGTTTTTCTTTCGTGCTTGTGTGGACACCGGAGTCACCCACGATCAGCATGACGGACTGGGTGTGTAAGGGATTTTCCCGTTTGTTGTGGTCAGGCGGTCAGATTTTGGGCTTTGCCTGTTTGAGGCCTGACTACGACTCTGTCCACATCACAAGCGAGAGATTCAACTGAGTTCCGGGCTAGTCTCTCGAAAAAACAAATTAGTCTGCAAATGAGTGTATATTCGCTAATTTCGTGCCATTTGGTTTCAAGTAGAACATAAGGCTGACGGAAACCCGGGGGATGCGCCTACCTGATGAGCCCCAAGAAGGGCGAAACCGGTCGTGCGCTGTCTACGGATTTTCAGGAACCTAGTGAGTAGTACATTACAAAGATTCACATGTATCGCGATATCTCGAATATCGTAGCGGCTGAAACATGAGGCGGCCTGGTGCAGCACATTCAGCTGCCTGAGAACTTCACAAACGCAAGATGCAGCTGGGTTCCAGGCGAGTCTCTCGAAAAGCAACATTAGTTTGCAAATGAGTCTTCATTCGCTAAAAAGGCCACTGTCTTCTTAGTGGACCCGGAGATTGGCAGCTGCACATTCTCAGTGATTGTACATTTCCCCCAGCATTCCCTCATGTCGAGGTCAACGCATGAGTTTGATCTGTCGGCAGGCTTCGCCAACTGTCTCCGCCCGTCTGACCCGGTCTAGCTCAGAAGTTGTGACCCATGTGTGGAGCTCACTGCTGCACCTTTGTTTTCTGTTACAGACAGAAGAGCTGATGGCTTTGTGTACTTTCTGCGCTGCGTTCACGTGAGTTTTGCCTCTTTTGGAGCGTGGCTGCCTTTGGTAGTCGCGGGAAGGTTTTGAGTAGAAACTGTCATCCGGAGTCGCGGCCAGTCGCGTCAGCGTTCTTTCAAGAGCCCAGATGGTTATAACTACAATCGGTTGGGCCATAAGTTTGAGGTCGGCTGAAGCGCCACCCAGCAGAAGCCTGCTTTGCATTTCTCTCCTAGAACTGTTGTGGCCCACCTTCGCGCCTCTGGAGGGCGATCCCCAGATAAGCGCCCGATCGCTGTGAAGGCTTTTTGAATGCTGACAGCCCGCTTCAAGACCCTATGTGCGGCTGATGGGATAGGACGGGTGACTAGGAGCCCTAGTGTTCGCTTGTTTCCCAATCGGTGCAGCCAATCTGCGTGAAGCGTTTCGTGATCAGGCTTTGTGTGGGTGCTACCAAGTGGCGATTGTGCCTGCTTCGTTGTTGTGATTCTTTTGGAGAATGCCCCCAGATGACCATCCAGCTCTCCCTTATGTGCCTGTCCACTAGAGACACTGTGGCGGTCGGAGAGCTGGATGGCCTTCCTCGCAGCCTGAGGACCCGGGGTGGATACCGCAGGGTGACCGTTCGGCGAAGA
>NW_008751700.1:198002-241586 GCF_000715545.1 Opisthorchis viverrini | reverse complement strand
GAAAAACAGAGTAACCATCTATCAAGATCTCTGCGTTAAAGATATCTGGTGTAAGCCAGGTCGTCTCCGTGAGTGCGAGTATGGAAGGCCGTTCAAGTCAAAATGACTGTTCAATATAGCAAACCTTACTGAAAAGGCTGAGGCAGTTTCTAGTCAAGCTTTTCAACACTATCTCTGCTGCCCCCGCATTTGAGGAGCCGAGAGTTGTGTCACTGGAGAGGTTACAAAAAAACCTAATAGCTGTTACGTTGGGTTTGATTTCAGTACTCCAAAGGGACTTTTGCGGCATACTTGTCTGCTTTCTGCCTTGGTGGTTTCGAGGGCTGCTTTTGCTTTTCAGGGTTTTTCCCGCGCCGTGGGAGCCCGGTTTGCTCGGGTCTTTTACCATTGTGGGACGAAGATTTTTCGCGTGGGCGAAAATTTCGACCACTGCCAACTGTAGCTCATTCAATACCGTCTTTTGGACGACCAGATTATGCGCTGATCAAGCATTTGGCGCAGACTTCCTTTCACATGGTTTCTTAGGTATTTTGGCGCGGTTTGGTCAGAAAGGTGTCCCCGTGAGGACATGAGTGCTTGGTGTCCGCACACAGAAGTGGTTTTTGTTGACGCTCCCTTGAGACTCGTTTTCTCAGAGAGCTGCACTTTGGGGCCAGCCAGCAGTTTTCTGATTTTGCGAATGGTATGTGGCCCGTTTACCTGCATTCGTTTTTCTTTCGTGCTTGTGTGGACACCGGAGTCACCCACGATCAGCATGACGGACTGGGTGTGTAAGGGATTTTCCCGTTTGTTGTGGTCAGGCGGTCAGATTTTGGGCTTTGCCTGTTTGAGGCCTGACTACGACTCTGTCCACATCACAAGCGAGAGATTCAACTGAGTTCCGGGCTAGTCTCTCGAAAAAACAAATTAGTCTGCAAATGAGTGTATATTCGCTAATTTCGTGCCATTTGGTTTCAAGTAGAACATAAGGCTGACGGAAACCCGGGGGATGCGCCTACCTGATGAGCCCCAAGAAGGGCGAAACCGGTCGTGCGCTGTCTACGGATTTTCAGGAACCTAGTGAGTAGTACATTACAAAGATTCACATGTATCGCGATATCTCGAATATCGTAGCGGCTGAAACATGCGGCCTGGTGAGCACAGTCAGCTGCCTGAGAACTTCACAAACGCAAGATGCAGCTGGGTTCCAGGCGAGTCTCTCGAAAAGCAACATTAGTTTGCAAATGAGTCTTCATTCGCTAAAAAGGCCACTGTCTTCTTAGTGGACCCGGAGATTGGCAGTTGCACATTCTCAGTGATTGTACATTTCCCCCAGCATTCCCTCATGTCGAGGTCAACGCATGAGTTTGATCTGTCGGCAGGCTTCGCCAACTGTCTCCGCCCGTCTGACCCGGTCTAGCTCAGAAGTTGTGACCCATGTGTGGAGCTCACTGCTGCACCTTTGTTTTCTGTTACAGACAGAAGAGCTGATGGCTTTGTGTACTTTCTGCGCTGCGTTCACGTGAGTTTTGCCTCTTTTGGAGCGTGGCTGCCTTTGGTAGTCGCGGGAAGGTTTTGAGTAGAAACTGTCATCCGGAGTCGCGGCCAGTCGCGTCAGCGTTCTTTCAAGAGCCCAGATGGTTATAACTACAATCGGTTGGGCCATAAGTTTGAGGTCGGCTGAAGCGCCACCCAGCAGAAGCCTGCTTTGCATTTCTCTCCTAGAACTGTTGTGGCCCACCTTCGCGCCTCTGGAGGGCGATCCTCAGATAAGCGCCCGATCGCTGTGAAGGCTTTTTGAATGCTGACAGCCCGCTTCAAGACCCTATGTGCGGCTGATGGGATAGGACGGGTGACTAGGAGCCCTAGTGTTCGCTTGTTTCCCAATCGGTGCAGCCAATCTGCGTGAAGCGTTTCGTGATCAGGCTTTGTGTGGGTGCTACCAAGTGGCGATTGTGCCTGCTTCGTTGTTGTGATTCTTTTGGAGAATGCCCCCAGATGACCATCCAGCTCTCCCTTATGCGCCTGTCCACTAGAGACACTGTGGCGGTCGGAGAGCTGGATGGCCTTCCTCGCAGCCTGAGGACCCGGGGTGGATACCGCAGGGTGACCGTTCGGCGAAGAATGTCCTTCATCAACTTTAGGCCAGGTCGCTGCGTTCTTTGGGTTTGCATCCTCCAGGCATTTAGAGAGATGTGCCAGCTTTGTGTCGAGTATCCCGATTAAAGCGGAACATTCACACGGGTTTTTCTGATTCAGTAGTGGGGGGTTAGTTTCCTTTTTGGTGGGTCTCTTCTTAGTTGCAGCGTGCATTTCACCCTTCATGCACAGGCAGCTGACGCAGACAAACGGACCAGGAGAGTTAGCTTGCTGGATTAACTGATCTTCCTGTAAACCCATACATTTAAAGCGCCATCAGACCATGTAATTGTGGCATTGCTTGCCGCGTCTTGCACTCGACGAACGGCCATTTTGCCCACATCTGTTTTTGGCTATCGATAGCTGCAGAGAGCAGCATGTATTGATTGGTTACATAATCGAGACTGGGTGAAAATGGGAAGTGAGTGCAAAATAACAGAGGACATCACGTAGATGCCATGAGAGAGTGATAAAATTCAACAAATGACACCTGTGATCTCTGTAAAGAATTCTTACACAAATTCGCACGAGGGATAAATGAGACTTGATTTCGAACGTACCGCCTTGGTTTGACCATTTACCGAAATATTTACCGTCTGAATTATTTTGTATTAAGGTGAAAGAAGAGATTTGACAGATAACAAACCCACCAGTGGTGCTAAACTAGGAGCAGGACTGGAACCTCCCCTTCTAAAATCCTTTCTCGATGACTTGAAGACGGAGGTGAAGTGCAGTTTCTCAGTACTTGTAAATGACGTCCAAGTTATGGATAACACTTATAAAGTATGAATGCCGGAGAAAGTAGGGCAGGATCGCTGAGTGGTCCGTCCATGTGAATCTAAATTGCCTAGGAACCGTTTTGGGATCAGATCGTGACTTTTTGGACCGACCAATCAACTGCCGGGTTTCGGTTTGGTTCGTAGTTGAATACTATGAGTGATGACGATGCTGAATTGAAGGATGTTTTAATTCGATCATTGAGTGAAAATGGGATACTTTCTAGACTAAAGGTATTCTGTAAAACCAAATTATATTCTCAGGCGCAACTTCGAGCTGCTGTTTACCTCGCGCTAGAGAAACATAACTACAATGATGGGATGCCACAGGCCAATGATGCTGTTAGAGCGCTTCAGTCTAATGAAGATGGTAATAGTGTCCAAGGCGATATCTCAGTTACTTTTAGTAAGGCCTGATCATCGTATCTCTGTTGGCGGACTTTCTTGAACATACCAATTTATTTAACGCTTTAGAAGTATTTACTCACGAAGCGGACCTAGTAAGTATCCTGCATGATCTCGGTAACCTTGCAGAATCAACTCCCACTGTTCAGTCGTGATGATCTTTGCTCAATGCTTGGTTTGGTTCCAAATACATCCTCTCCGGTCTTGAGTTCCTTACTGTCAGCGTACCGTAGAGTCAAAAGCCGAAATGAAGACAATAGTAAGCTTATCAACGAACTTCTTATGCTCTACCCAGCACAATGGTTTTCAAATGTCTTTTTGTCCGTTCTCATCTTGTTCGTTTGTTCAGCAAACCTAAGACCCGCGACCGATGAATTAGGCCTGCGTAGAGCAGATGTCCTATGGCCCTATTCCCAACGAATATTCTCGTCAGCCCACTCACGAAGCTTCGTAAATGAGAACGAATGCGCGTGTTTGCGCACTAACCTTCATTCCAGACAGCAAATTTCGCGTTCGCAAAGATCCTGTACGGGTGTGGTGCCAAAAGGTTTCACTATTTAAAATACTATAGTGAAAATGTAGCTAAAACTTGATGAGACGGGGGCTTAATATAATAGTTCAGCTGTAGCACCCTTTCGGTGCCTAGCTGCCATGCCACCCGAAAGTTGCACTAGGGCTGGGATACTGTCAGCTTGTCCAAGCCTAGACAGGGGAAGTCGGAGGCAGAGGTTGGGTTCGAACCACGGACCTTCCGGTGAGTAAATTCGCGCTCTAACCACTTGGGCCATCTCGCCCCTAGTGAGGGCTTGGCACTTTACTGCTGCACTCATTCTGAGATGTCTATGCGTCCAAGTATTCAAGCAGACAAACTGGGAGGAAACTGATTGCACAACTTCATAACACAACATTAGTGTCCAACACTGATGCTTCACCGCCACAACCATGATTTAGGTAAAGCCTTACTGGGAAGGTGATGTCCGCACCTCTAGACGCTCAGGCAGTCTGGATAGAAACTGACAGCAAGAACATCGTTGACGTCTAGTAGTAGCCACATCTTGCAGGCTCTTCAAATGTGCACAAAGGAATAATGCGGACCTCACCCTTATAGGAGAGTTGCACTGACGGAATTCGGACCTTTTGTGATTTACTTTTGTGGCCCTGTTCCAGATCAAAGGTTTACCACCTCGGATTATGCCCCTTTGAATTGAGAACGGAAACCAACTCTCTTCATGCGGTAATTTGGCACACGTACTAGCTCGCCTAACCACTACAACCTTTGGTACTAGACATTCTTTGTTGGAAGTTCCCATCCTCGCTTCCTGATTGTCCCATCGTTAATTCACCGATACTAGCCTACACGGGCCATCGTTCTGAGACAACAGTTGCAGGAGACCTGAAGGCGCTTCAGCTTCACTGCTCGCAGCCACAACAAGACAGCCCGTGCTGCAGCTTGATAATACGTCCCTTGAGATTCAGGAGCGTACTGTTTTGCAGCCATAGGTGTCTCAAATTACTGAACTTCATCCGAGTCTTAGATCTCATTTGTCGCGCTTCGGTCGGTGCTAGCACAACTTTCAAGTTACGTAAAACGCCCCATAACTTCGGGTTCCTCTCCTTAGATTGGTGGTAGAATGTTTAGCGACTGAATGTTCAGACGCATGACCTCATATTGTGGGAGGGAAACGCATGCTAACAGACGCGATGCCTGGTCAGTTCATCCAAAAACACCTGCATTTTGGAAGACGAGGGCGAGGCCTTCTGCCCATTCAACAAAGTTTCCCTCAACACCTATTTGAAGGCAAGGGTCTTGAAGACCCTCCAGCCTTCGCCTCATCAGTAGGGATGGTGAGTGTCCACCTTTGTCGCCCGGAATTCTGAGAATACAAATAAATTATATTCACCAACTTTGGCGGAATTTCTTGTTGAAAGTGTACCAAAAACAGAGGGGTTGGCTTGATCGAATGCATCCTAGAAATCCCGGAGTACCGGAATCTTGGACCGCTCGTACTTACGGTGTAAGTCTAGCACTGACGAAGTGTGAATATTTGGTCAGCGCAACCCGTATCAGGCCGGAGTGCCGCTTGAAGCTCTTCGATCAGTGCTTCTCTGACCACCATGAGGTAACAACGCACAAGTAATACCGAGGGCCTCGTTGCGATTGAATTCAATCCAGCCTTCCTGTGATTCCGCACATCCTATGGGCACTACCACCGATTCTTCCCACTTGTCTGGGACAGTCCCCTTTTCCCAGATGCGGGCGAACAGGTCAGGCACACGCTTCGTCCTCATCCTTCAACAAAGCTGGTGGACGGTCATCCGCATCAGACGATTATGCAGCCATAAACTTGATTTCGAGATAGTTCAGTGGTTAAGGCGCGAATTTACTGGCCGGAAGATCTGTGGTTCCAACCCAGCCTCAACATCTCGGCTGCTGTTGCCTAGGCTTGGACAACCTGGCAGTACCTCAGCCCTCGGGCTTTTGGGTGGCGTGGCAGCATGACACCGAAAGTTTTGTAATAGATAGATATAAACTTCCGAGGTTGTACGGTATTCCGAGTTCACAGCTTTAATTCAAGTATCCAAACGAGTGACAGCAACTTGATCACGATAATTGTCTAGAGTGCCTGGCTTAGCGATCGAGGGTCCTTTCATTAAGGGTGGTCCCCGTCATTTTGGTTTGAGAGGACCTTATTACAAAGTGTAACTGTCAAAACTGGCACTGTGCCAGTTTCTGGTGAGTTCGTCTAACTTAGGGCTCTGTCGGCTTCATTTGTTAACTTACTTTTTCGCTTCTTACGCGGCCGTGGAAGGCGAAGAGAGAAGTAACTCATTACGCCTACGTCGTCATAGTCCATACAAGTAATCCGAAGCGGTTATCAGTCACTTGTTGACCTGCGTCATCACGATGTGACCCATTTGGGTCCGTTGGTGAACAGCATCTGATCAGACGACTTCGTTTGTTTCGGAATTTTGTACTGCATATAGACAGTCCGTGGCCAGGGCCTAGGTGAAACAGTCGTTCGCCTTAAATACTCAGTCCAACCCAAGTCGATCACCCATTTAAGCCTCAGGTGGGTTAAGCCGGTCCAATTGTGCATTCAAATCATCGAAGACCGCAACGACATCTGGGCTTTTAACCCGTCGTGCGGCGACCCAAGACGTCATAAAAGTGGTCCTTGATGTTGTCGGGGCTGCAGTCCGTTGGGGCATAAGCGGGCACGATGAACAGACAACGCTCAGCTCGATCGTGAGATTTCTCCATGGGTTTTGCTAGACAAACTACACAATGACGGCATCTAATCAAGCGAGGGTGATCCTCCGTGTAACTTAGGAAGATGCCGATACCTGAATGTATTGCTACAGTGGATTCTGTATCGCCGGAGTTTCCCAACCGGAACCAAGTGGAGAGTGATGAAACAGTTCTGCCGACATCCGCTTGAATATTGAGTTCTCAGTCCCGATACGTCATGGTCAAGCGAGTGTAGTTTAAGAGCAAGAACAACTTGTCCCACTCACCTCAGAGTGCGAACACGAAAAGTAGCCGGATGGACGGCGTCGAGGCTTGAAAATTTATCTTGAGTTCCCTGAGGCTATCGGTCCCGGCTTAGACACACGGCCAAGACCGATTCAAAACGAACGGCGCCGTCAGTCTTAACGGATTGTTCTAGAAGATGAGGGTTAGTGGATTTGGGGGGAGGCGAGAGAAAATTTTGGCAGAGAAGGAAAAGAGGCATCAGTATTAGTCCGTTTTCGGTCACCTTGTATGCAGGAAGTAAGGTGACCAGGCTGATGACACCATGCGGCAGTCGATATGGCATGACAGTATTGTTACTAGTAAGATTCATGGTTTTACGTGGGTTGGGATATATCCACGGCGACCAAAGGTAGACAGAAGGACGATTAGATTCCTCAAACGAATGTTCGTCTCAAAAGCCTGACCGCAGGCAGTGGTGTTCGGCAAAAATTGTGAGTGCACTGCGTTCTCTAAAGAGCAATTTGCCAATATTTCTACTTAGAGGACCGGGAGACTGTGGAACCTCCAGCAGTTGACCAACTGGTATGAAAGACTGCGAGTGTCACACGATATACCTAAGTGGGTCACGGAGGTACGCAAGTCACTACACTACGGTAGGGTCCAGTTTCTGCGTGGTGGGTGCGCATATGTGCGGTGTAGTTTATGGCGGTGAATAACGTAGTATAAAGGGGTACAGGACACTTGCAACAAAAGAAAGGACAAAAGGAAAGCAAAACAGTGGGTCATTGATTAAGAACGGGAGAATAGCTACTGGTGGCCTGACATCTCCATGTGGGTGGGTAACTTCAGCCATTGTTTTGGTGGATCATTGATACCCCGGTCTCGTAGACGGTATACGCCAGCATCGTCTCCAGTGAACTATGCTCCATCTCCAGATCATACACTGTTCAGCATGTATCCTTCAATCGCCATGGCGGGGCATGTGGAGCGCATGGCCGAGCCAACGTACTTGATGCAGCCTAATGAAGTCATTATTTGGGTTGGTTTCCGAAAACCATAAATCGTGCTTCAGTACCGCTTGTTCCCTGTTCTAATGCTACACGTGCATTCCTTTGAAGGCGCCGATGGTTAGAGACAAACAGTCTTCTATTATGTTTAACGCACCGCGCCCAACCCTGACGACCGCAATGCAACACTGAACACACTGCATTGCAGACCCTGTCTTCACCGATGAGACAAGTAACGTCGACTCCATAAGCGCCCAATTCTAAAAAAAGCAGAACTAGCTTTAGTAACTCTAGCGTTTGCTTGGTCAGTAAGGCTACCATCTGACGTGATGCAACTACCCAGCTAGGTAAAGTCACCCACTATCCCTAATGACTTGTGATAAATAGGAAGCGGCCAGCGCGAAGGGTTCTAGGTGCAGCTCTACTAAATATTCCTCTGAGATGGCTCGTGCTTTTTTTATCCTTCACAGATGAGCCTTCGAATCTGCAGCCAGAATGGTGACATCCGTGTGCCTCGATATCCACGGGAGCCCCGGAGGTTTTTCATAAAGCGCATTTGACAACGTCACTCTTCGGTTTGTTGGGGTGTGTGCATATATAAGAGATTTGGGATTTGTGGGGCGTAGGTTGCAGCTGTTGATAGACCCGACTGGCGTGACTGCACACAGTCGGCTGTTAGCAGGTATCCAGCCAATTGCAGCAGTAGCTTAACGGTATTGAGCTAGTCTGTCTGGCACGCTGCTTGAAACGCACAGTCACACTGTTGACGGAGGTTCATTGGAGGTTGAATGAGGGTGAAAGAAGCTATGCTCCCAGCCTCCAGGGCAGTCACTCCAAGCGGTCCGAATCAGTTAGAATAAACACAGGATATTGTTGGTTTCAGCAGACCTTGTTGCTGCCATGTTGGCAACTAGCGTCTGCAATGGTGCACGTAAGTCCCCCGAATGCTGGATAATCAAGTGTCTGAAGAGTGACTGTTGTTGGATTTTGAAGCCCTGGGGGATGGAAAAGGTTTTCGCTGCAGGCAACAGGCGCACTGTCAGATAATTCGATCAACCAGTCAAAAGAAGCCGAATGTCGGAGGAACAATTCCCTAAATTGGGAATCAGTTCATTCGCAAAATCGTCGTTCTTGGCAATGAGTTGAACGCTTTAAGGAGCGATTCAGTTGGTCTCCTTCAACACAACTTTTGGAAGAACCTAATAAGCCTGAGTAGAACATAGACACCAGCCCGCCATCAACAGCAGAAATCTAGTGTGATATATACCTCCTACTCGGCGACGCTCCCGGCCCGGAAGGTATGTACTAGCATGTTTCAAAGGTTGTGGCGCGCCAGTGAGCAGCCTGAGTTTGGGAACGAAAGGAGAATATCAGTGGAATGGAGCGCCTCAACCGTGTTATCAGTCTTCAAAACAGGCACAAGAACATAAACATGATATCCCTCTCTCCCAAGGTGGTCTCGCATTACTTTGCTCAAGCTGTTAGGCTATCGGGAGAGACGAACCCGTGAGAATCAAGCTGGGTTTCGCTCTGGCTCAGAATGCATCGACCATATTGTTACCTTGAGATAACTCCTTGAACAGCGCCACCCTCGATTTAAAAGCTGCTTTTGCTGCCAGTCGTCAGAAACTTTGAAGATCTCGCCATCCTTACGCTTCAATCTTGTTATTGACGACTACCCGAAACTTCTCTGCCTGTCTCTGAAGCCACGTGGTGTTCTCTCACAAACATTAAGTATGCGGACGAAATTGCTCTCATTGTTTCAGATCCTACAAAGGTGGCGTATGAGTAACGTAATTCAGCCGCACGGTCTGGTATTTGCTTCGTCATAGGCTATTTGAGCACCGGGGTTTTGAAGGCCTTCAGGGGCTTATCCCATTATCTCATCAGTCGCCAGGTTATATAGAAATGGGGAAGTGTGCAGCCGTGATGGACATCGCTTTGTTTACGGAGGCTTTTGTAGAGCTCTCCGTATACCCTCACACGTCCAGAAGTTTGGGAATTCAAAGAACTTACTGTGTTCACAAACTTCCGGGGCATTCCTTGATTGGCAAGCTCGTCCAGAAGAACGGATTAGTCAGTCGTTTCAAATGCTTCTTGGAAATCAGGAAAATCAGGGAGTTGTTTGTATGCATAACTTTGTCCTAGCACCTGACGGAGTGTAAAGATTCGGTCAATTACTGACAAGGCTGCCCGCTATCACCTATCCTCTTCAACTTTGCTATTGATATGCTGCTTGAATTTCCTTTTCCTGCATCTGGAACCTCGGGATTCGAAGTGCATTGTGGACGTTCATTCATAAACATTGATTATTCGGATTATGTTGCTCTCCTTGGAGCAGATCGTTCGAAAATGCAAACCGTTTTAAATAACCCTGCCGCTTTGGCATGCGTTTTACACCTGCAAACTGTAAAGTGCTTTTACAACACTAGGTGGAATCAAATCCAAACCTGATTCCTGAAGACAAGCCAATCGGTAGATAAATTTGTTTACCCGGACAGTTGTATGAGTTCTGATGCACTGGCTGGAGAAGAGATTGCTTCCAGGAATCTGGAAGTCCAGGACAGTTTTTGCTAACCTCTGATAGCCGTGGCGCTGACGTGACGTCAGTTTGTCCGTCAATTGCCGAGTATATACAACGACAGTGTGAGGGAGGGGAAGATGGACGTGGAAATGAAAGGTGGGAGAAGGGGTACATCGGAAGCAGTCGTTGTTTTTACGGTTGTAAGGTGTAATTCGATGGAATGTGTAGTTAAACTGGAAATTTAAAAAAGCCCGCTGGAGACAACCGAAAAGTATGAACTGTTGGTAGATCTGAGGGTTTCTCTTTCTGGATTGCACTTCGTAATGGAATTCGAACCGTTCTTTTGAGCGCAGTTGAAGATAGCCTCATCTGTTCAGTGCTTGTAATTCAACACATACCTTTCCCAGGATTATTTGTTCGTTACAATTATTGCCTTAGTACTGAGTATAACGATACTGCGATTGCTCACCAAGACATTGTAAATGAATCTGCTTTAGGAATCCCATATGTCATTTTAGTTAATTTTTTTGGTGTCCAATAACGCTGGTGTGGGCGTTTCGTCAACTATCGATCTCTAACTGATGGGTTTCTTACTGTTGTTCGACTCAAGACGTTAGAGGGTAGGTTCAGGTTTCAACATCTTTCCGCTGCAAGCAGCAAACGACATTGACGTATGTTCCCGTGCTCTACCTCGGTTGGATAACCATTTAAGGTGAGCATTTTGTTTGAAGGCTACTCTAGGTAGATGTTCAGTCCTGACATGTCACCTCCGTTTTTTTCGGGTATTTCCAGGTTCCTCGGAGAAGCGTGTCCTCTCAGATGGTCAAAACCAAGTCAGGTGAGTAGTTCGCAGTTTCCCTTATGTAATTAATCTATCCTCTGATAGCTTTTGGTTTGTTCGCCGGGCTGGGCATTTTGGTTACATCCAAGTTACCTAGCTCAGCGAACAAACCAAAGACCATCATTACAACACGAACTTCAAATATTCTCCCCAATTGGAGTTTGTCTTTTGTTAATACCTCTTTGTTTTTATTTAAATTTATGGTCTCCGTTGACCGTGTCGATTTCAGAAAAACTACCATTCCTATTCCAGATCGAGTAGGATTCCAGTTCTCAGGAACCGAAGGTCTAGCGCACCAATGAGGTACTAAAATTACAGTAGTTTGGCGTGTTTGCATCCTAGTGATCCTGAGCCATTGTGGGAACGGTGTGCATGCCTTTTTCTTTTATGTCACTATTATCTTCTGGCGTGGTCATTGTGGATGACATCAACTTTGCATGTGTATCGGTTTATTTCCTGGATACGGATGCCGGGCTTTGTGGCGTAAAGTTGGTCTTTGTTAATCTTTCTTCACGTGCGATTATCTTGCACCATTCACCTAAATTCCCGTAGAATATTTTTCTGCTGCTATCCGAGGTAGGTTGATCACCACCGCTCGGTCATCCGGACACATGTGCCGAGGCTTGCGAGAAATGAAGTCCGGAAATTTTCTTAGATGACAGCCGTTTAGTTGACATTGAGTAATTCTTCAATGTGGAACATCGCAAAGCAGACATGAGTCGTCAAATATAATGTCCCTAATGCCTTATTAGGGAGAATGGAATCATGCACTTTCGGGAAAAGCGCAGTCCGTTAATATACACTGGCAGTTGGGATAGGTAAGGTTGAATATAGAGTCTAACAAATGGTTGCCCTGTGTTCATGCGAGAAACCATTACCTCTGACACTTCTGCAGAGGAAGATAACGGAGTGAAGAAATGAAATGATGTTCATCGATTGCGCAGAAATAATTGGTTGGTTTATATGACTCATCCCGTTGTAATGTTTGAACCTCTGGTTAGTGATACGGCTTTTAGCCGAATGCAATGCAAGTGTAACGTAGCTTAGACGTCAGTCACTCAGGACTCTTAAAGAAGCAAACTTCTTTTTCGAGCCGTCATAGAATTAGTGAATTTAGTGTTAGTAGGTAGTGCGACGTATAAACGGGACCCTCTTGAACACTGGTTCTCCCGATGCACCTCCTTTGTAGGAGGACTTTGTTGTGTCCAAAATTTAGATATAGTGTCTTCACATGGATACTTTGAGAGGACATATGCCTACCGAGTGAAGTCATCAGAATTACCGTCAGCGCTACCCGACTACTCAATAAATTTAAATGTCAGTATACGGCCAGCGTTGTCCTGGTCTATAGGTGTTCGAAAGTGCCGAAGCCGTTTGAGGCAGCACGCTGGTTTAAGCATGAGCTACTTATCTGATAGTCTCTGATTTGAACCTGGCCTGGACTCTTCGAGGGCTTCCGTCTAAGCTCGGGTAGTCTGACAGTATTCTGCTCTCGGACTTTTTCAAGTTGGTATCAAGTAAGTTCTGTCTTAATTATAAGTAAAACCCGATTCTTCTTATTCCAAACGTGCGAAATTACCAAGATGCAGGCAATTCAGGCTACTTTTTATACCTAGGTTCCAGCTAAGTAGGCTATGTACGAGATGAAAACCGATCATCCTATTAGTCAAGTGTCTTCTGAGATGGGGAACTTTCTCCTAAGAAACACTTTCCACTCGAGAGGCCTTATTGGATACTAAACCAGTCCGTCGGCTTTTAGGTTATATTACCTACTGACACGAAGTATTTAGTAAAGTCGGCGTGTTCAAGAAACAAGCGAACGTGGTCACAGTAGATTAAAGGTGGCCTAATAGTAACATTTTCATGACTGATCAATAATGGAGAATAAACGGCGTTGTGATCTTAGGCCTGATGCGCTGAATTCACCCCTAGCAGGAAGGAGTGCATATTTACCGATCGGTTTATCAAGGACTTGCTCAGTCCAAAGCAACTTAAAATGTCTTGTCGTCGTATCTCATTCGAAACCAATTTAATACAATGATTTATCTGAATAAAGGCCACCATGGGGAAAGGGATCCTTAGCCTTTCTTGAGAGGTACGCTGTCTTCCAGAGCGGAATCCCTACTAAACACTAGTGAGGGCGTCACTGTGGACTCTCTTTAGGAATGAGAGACATGTCTTCAGGGGAATTGTTTATGCTATCTCTGATGGTTTTAGCAGATTGGGTTGAAAACAATATCAGTAATAAGGAAAACACCACAACTAATAAAAAAAAGTTACCCAAAAACGTATTTTTGGCACGTTTAAAGGGAACGGTTCTAATTCGCTTCCTAGTCGTGTGGATTAACTGGGCAAGAGAAGTCAGGTGTCATTGCATTAGTTCATCGACAGAGTTGGATGAGTAAGCTCTTACACTGCCAACCAAATGTGGATTGTCGTTGGAAGTACAAAAGATGCATTTTAGGGTAGCTGCGGCAGCAGACCTGCTTGTTGAGAATTCCGCCGTCGTTGAATAAGCGTACCTTGCGTTGTTCTGTTGTTTAGCTTCATTAAATTTGGTATATCATTGGGTGGATCGTCCATATGGTTCTATAGCCCAAGCTGATTTTCTGTAGGTTATTGACGAAATTTAGTCGTTTTACTGGTTTTCAAACCAATCGTAATGTAAAACTGATTCTCCAACTGAGTTTCTTGTGTTATTCATCGGAGGAGGAATCACGGGAACTGATAGTTCATTAAATTCCCTTCTATGGTAACTTTACGACACTCTGCCTGTGATGCATTATTGCCATGTTCTCAGTAATTCCACAGTGCCTGTTGTTCAATTTGACCTATCAATCAAGTCGTAATAGTTTGGTAACGAAGCTCATGACGTCAGCAGTGACAGCCACGCCACACTTTTTCCTTTATACTTCGAATAAATGTTTACGTGAGAGGGAATTTGATACTGGTTTCTGAACACTCTCCGTATCAACCTTGCGTTGTTGATGTTGTTGGCTATTGCTGTCCTCAAATTTTGAACTCATCCCCCTCAATGTGTGCCGTTGGGATAAACAGGTCAGAACTGATTGTTCTGTTTGCCTTCTCAGCTTACTTATTGTCACGTTGACTTATTATGTCCCAGCGGAGTTTTCTGCGTACATAAACTACTGGTCTCATATATTTCGGCAGTTGAGCTATGCTTAAAAATGCTTTGCTTGCCATCGGACCATCAAGCCAACGGAATTTCAGAAAATACCATTCGACAGTTCTTCCGAACACTGTCTTTAGCAGTGGAAATGCTTTATTCGTTTGCATGGCATTCCTTTTCGTTATGTGTTTGGGTTTGGCATGCCACACCGAATTCGTGACATAGCTTACAAGGCATTCAACATTTACATACACTTTTTTACAGCTATGCCGACCCACCTTCATCGCATCAACCTCATAACGAGCGTGCTGACAATACTACGCCAGTAAACCATTCACGTAGTGGCTCTGCCGCATCGACTACGGTACGTTCTCTGGCGAATGGCGGTGCTGGCAATGGCGCCTTGGTCAACAGTCATGTAAATGGTATTACCAGCTCCAGCTCCTCTCCGTCCACCAGTGTGAGCGAACACGCACCGCCTTCTGAACATTCTGGTGCTTCACCTTCAAATACTGCTCCACCCAATTCAGCGCATCTCAACCATGGCAGACCGGATGGATCTCTTTCCCACCGTACATTAACTCCGCGAGAACCAGGTATGACGTTCTGTTTGCTTGTAGCAGTGTCACTATTACCCTCCTCTTTCGACTGGATTCTCATAGCCTCCTGCTCGCAAGAAATCTGCATGCAATTTGTTTTCTTCAACATTTCTGTTCACCTGTATGTTCAAACTACGGCCTCAAAATTGGACAAAGTGAGGACCGAGTCGCCTGAACCATTTGCTATTTGCAGCTGTCCACCGCCAAATTTTGTGGGCTGTGCATTTGTTCGTGTACCTCTCTTCTGAATGTCATATTTTAGTGGTAATGTATGCAGCACGAGCAGCAGGCGTTCATTGACTTCTCTGCTATGGCAGAGCACGAAGTGGCATGTTGGTTGACGTGTGAAATCCAGTCATTTATTCGTCCTTGGCATGTTATAAGGAAGCTGTTTCTTTCCCACAGCGTGGGTCGGTAGTTTCTTTACGACGGTGTACCTTATTTTAGTGTGTATCAGCGGTTATTTGTACGTACGTTTTGCAAGCGAAAGCGATTACTCCCACTGAGATGTAGTTTGTGTTTTTTCAGCTCATTTCGAATCTGTTTTGTGAGTGGTAGGTCAATCTTCTTATGTTACGCTTTTGGTTTTTCATGGGCTTATGGTAGAAGCGACGTAGTTCTGAGTTTATGGTTAACTAGATGCATCGAATTCCCATACCCTGAACAATTAACCAATCTCTATAGCCTTGTAAGTGCAATTCGAATTAAATTCCATCATCAATCTCATCAATGTTTTGGGCGTTTAATAGCCATGTACACAGAAGAGCCTGATTGCACAGCGGCCCAAATGGGAGTAAAGAGCAAACTTCTTAGTAGTGAATATCCAGTTAGTTTGATCAAGCGTTAAATGCGAGAGGGGACTTCTACCGGTAGCGAAACCCAACACGGAACTGATCGGGACCGTTGTTATTCCATGTGAACCAGGACCATTGGAGGGCATTCGAAGGACTCTAACCACGAGCAACATAAGGGCAGCTTTCCAGAGGGGAAACGCTTTGAGCTCTGCACTGGCACAATTGAAGGATCGCCTCCCGGCAAACAGAACCAGTAAAGTGTGTTTACAAAATTAAGTGTAACGTCTACACTAATGTCCATACAGAACAGACGGCCAGGGATTTTCACACCAGAATCGGATAGCATAGGAGGAAAATAAGCAGGCCGCCGAGAAACGCAGATGAATGTCGAGCGTTACTGAAAGACTCGGCAATTGCGGAACACGCGCTGGACACGGGACACAAGGTAGATTCAGAAAATGTTGAGGATTTGAGGCGGGGTCTACGTTCCATGTCACAAAGACTGATTGCCGAGGCGGTAGAAATCGCCAAACAATCCAGTGTTAACAGAATAGAAGGCGTGGAACTAGCAAGCATGTGGAGGACGGTTTTTGATTAGTCGAGCTGACATGCATTGATGTGCGGTTATCAGAAGCAGTAGTAGTCATCATGTGCTTTCCACTTAGTCTCAACCATCCACCCTCCCCCAACTAAATTGTCCAAACACTCACGAGCCCACAAAGACCAACGAAATCTACCAGTGGCAGTCGCTGTGAATCATTAATTGGGAGCGGAGGAACCCAACCCGTTCGGAACTGATTCGGAGCTCCCCCAACAGATCAACGCAGGATTTTGGCAACCACACTGACTGACAAGAGCCGTTAATTGACACTCAACACTGATCTGGCGTGCTAATATGAAGACACCTTACTGATTAGTTCTCCGTCTACCTTAAAACCCGGCCAACTCGGTGACCTGCTCACTTGGCCTGATGAAGCTTTTGTGTCAAAAGCGAAACGTTGCCCAAGCCAACGTTACCAAGCCTTTCTGAAACGAGCTCAGACTTACCTCGCTTGCTGTCGTCAATTTGTTGGTAACGTCTGTTTCAGTCAAGTTGACTGCCTCATTAGATTTGTTCGATTGCTTACATTGAAGAACAGCGTAGCTTATGCACCCAAGAAAAATATTGCTTCTTCTGTACTGTGTCCTATACGTGAATACGGTCTCTATGCCTATGCTACCACTCATACGACTATAAGTGCCAGCTAAAAGTCATTATACTACCTCTCTTGGGAGCTTAATAATGGAGATATCCCGCGGTTTGATTATACTAATTAATCACCTGTTATCAGTTGTTTGCGGTTGAAGTATGTCCGCCTATAATATTCCAAATTCTAACCGTGGAGTCATTCGTGTTTGAGATGATCTCACCCCTCAAATACCGCTCGACGGCCAGCGCTTCAGGTTTGAGGGCTTGGAGAGCAGATAGTAATACCCACACAGACATATTTGCATGCTTCTTTTGCTTCCGTTGCGTGTCAGCTTGATGGTTTTCGCCCAGTCATTTTACTCAACCATCATTGTTCGTGAGATTCGAGCCTCTCATTCACTGTGCATCCTTTACTAATGTGGCCGATGTCTGTTTTTCGCCCTCTTCTTCCCACAACCTGGTTCTCATTGGCGATCATCTTTCGTTTGCCCTTCGTTGCATGTGTTGTTGCATGCGTCCTCTACGTTTGCTTCTGGAACAATGTATGTCGCCACTTCCAGAGTACACGGATGATTTCGACAGGTAAGATGATTGAGTTATAGTACCACCAAGGCACATAAATTTCTTGTCAGCGATTCGGCGATTCTTTTTTCTCCGAGTCTATATAGACCTTGTGACAGTTCTAATTGCTGCGCTGTGGAGTAATTTTTTTTAAATTTCCAATATCTAAAGAATGTGTCGTTCTGTTACTTTTGCGTGTGTATGTCCATAAACTCAGTCAGACATGGAGGTTGAAAGCATGCAGCTTTAATATGAGGCCACGGTAAATATGCGTTCTTCGTGAAATTGAATGTCCTCTCCCCAGATCAGCGGTTGTTCTGAAGAGAGCGCAGATTTAGAGACAGATCTCTCAGAGTTTGTCAACAACACCCCGAACGGCTCCCTGACATAAGCAACTATGAACCGAAGCGATTGGGTTGTCAAAGCTCGGTATCTGCTTGTCAAAAAGGTCTAATTGTTTAATCAGATGGGCTCCAACTGACATTGAATGGATATGTTATCAGGAAATTGGGGCTGACTTTGTTCAGTACTTCTACCCATACGTTTGTTGCATATCCGTCTTGGGAATACGTATTTGTACTCTAACAGCTCACCAGAACATTCACTGTGAATAGCAGCGGAGCCAGGAAATGGCTCTCGACGACGCGAGAGGAGAATACAGCCCTTCTTGTATCTTATCCCACCGAAACGTTTGCTGTCTACCAAGAATGCTTAGTTTTTATGCTAATCTACACCTACTTCGGTTATAAACCCTACTGGGAACCTAAGGTAAATGGTCGGGAAACTAGTGTTTCAGAGCGGGGACAGTAGAATCTGCTTCAGTTATGGAAGGCAAACCCTCTGAAATCCTTTCTGCTAGACAGTTAGCTTAAACGTCTTCTAAGCGACAGACGAATACTATGATGAACTGCATTTGTAACTTCGTAATTACCGATTTTTGGATAACTTTACAGAGTAAAACCCTTAAAACGCTTCATGGTCTTCTTGCACGGTTGGTCAAAAGTCAGTCTCTTATCTCGCAAAAATCAAGTGACTTTCTGGTTGGTCCGGTGTTGTAGCCTGGAGTAACTCCAGTTTACTCGATTTATTAACGTCCGGATTACAGGATGAAGCTTCGACAGACAGCAGCTCTGAGGGTGTGAAAGACAGCTTCTATCGATATTTGTCGAAGTTACTTCGGCCGGCGAGAGATGCAGTTATCTTGATTCTGACAGGTAATGTTAATGCTCATGTTAGCCGACTGAATCCTGATGGAACCCATCTTGGTGGCTGATTCGGGTTTCAAGTTCACCACACATATAATGGGGAACGACTTCCTCAGTTAGGTGCTGCGCATCATTTGTTTATAGCAAACTTTCATCACAAGCGCTCACCCCGTGTGACTTGGAGGTCACCAACTCCAAACCAACTGTGGACTCATTTGGACCATAGAGCAATCGGTTACCGGTGAAGAGCTTCGGTACAAGATTGTCGTTCATTCTGAAGTATACCACTTGACTGCAATCAGACGTTAGGGAGACCTTATAGGTGACTGAATAGTCATCCTGTATCTTTTTTTGTCCCTAATGAGTGTGCAAAATAATATCACCCCGCAATTGCGTTGTTCTTTGTGTAGTTTCCAAATCTTTATGTTGTCATAGAAGGACTTAACGGTGGCTCTAAACCTAAACCTCAAGTTAACCAAACTTCGGTACGCATGTGTACCCTTGTCAACCCTTGCCATTCATTTGCAATCATTGTTTCACTTCCATATTCATATATCACCCGGGTCATTTGAAGTTGTCATGTTCAGCTGATTAAAAACGGTATTGTCTCCCATTAGCATGCTGTCCATGAAATAAACTCCTAAGTTTTGACAGGTCTTTACTGAAGATTGTTCATAATGTCTAGCTTGTGTTTGACCATCCAGCCATGTCCATCAAGTTTAGAACGTTTCAGAACTAAGCTTCTTTCTGACTTTTACACTCATCTGCATACCAATTTGGTTTTGACAAGAGACTCACCTGAAACTTAGCTGAATCTTTCATTCATGCTAGCACTTCGGTTCACTTTACCCCTTTGTTTTCCCTGGTTTCTTTGGCCTCCAGCTGAGGTCATATTCACTCAATCCACCTTGATTTTTACGTCTTTTTTTGTGAATAGACTGTATTTCTTCCGCCTTCTTATGGGGGTCTCTGATCGCGAGGTTTCGCTTCCTCTGTAATTCATGTGCGCAGTGAACGCGGTCTCGTGATGCTGGACATGAACTAGGTGTATAACTTGAATGGTAAATTTCGAAGGAGGACTAGGCTGAAATTAGGGTAGTAATCATATCCGAAGTTCCTGACTAATTTGGGCATGTTGGTCGCGACCTTGTATTCAAATTTAAGTACAGTTTACAACTACAGTCGCTTGGCAAACAAGGTCGAAGTAGCCGTGATTGCTGCGGGTTCGGGCATGCGTTTTCATTGATGAACGTGACAAGTTACATTCAGTCAGTATGGTTCAATCACCTCGTGCTTTAGGTTGTTTGTCTCGTGACACGTGTTCTCATGCACACAAATACGCTCGTTTCAACTTTGCGTGTTCTACGAAGTGTCGTAAGTTACTCTGTGCCTGCACCACGTGACGTATTTTTGGCTTACGGCTTTAGCGTGGCCTAAAAACGTCAATGCACGCCGTGCCTACATACGGTGGACATTTTCTCATCGGTGTTTAACCAATTAGTGTATTCCTTGATCAGCACCCTTGCCACACTGTCAGGGCCTCTCCTCTTTCGTGCTGTACGTTCCAGTTATTGTGCAAACAAGCGAACCAGTTGTTGATTTTTTGCTTCGGCTATCTAGACTAGTTCCTCCTCGCGATTAGTGCATTCATTTTGTCATGAGTGATCGATCATTGGAACGCATCTTTTTGCCCTTAATTTCACAAAGATCTGTTCGAACATTTGTAGAGTAGGTTTGTCCTTGTATTAATCATCATCGAAACATGTATTTCAACGTAACGTCCTCTTTGGCTTACATGTTGTCGATTAATTCCTGCCTATTCCGGTCGCCTGCTCTTTCAATGTTTGGATCGCAGAGCTACCTTGATGGAACAGGTGAAACATATTGTACGCGCAGCCTTCATCTCCCTCCAACATCAGAAGTGTTGTCTCCCATATGTGTTGTAGAATGGGTGACTAGGTCATGCGTGTCATCTACTCGAATTCCCAAGACATGTGTGCACAAAGCACCTGTGCCTATCCATATTTCGACACGGTCTATTGGCAGACTTCGTCATGTCGAACTACTTCAAAGCATGTATATTCGAACTGGTCATTATCACATAGGCGTAAACATGGCATATTCACATATCCACCCACTGACCGGCGCATAGTTGCTAATTCTATCCTGCCCCATCCAAATCAGCTGCCTTGGCGAAGTATCCACGATCTTTATCATTTGGAAACTTTGAAAGACGGTGAATGTACGCCCCGACTCGGAATGTGACCGGCAGTCGATATTTCAGCATGTATGCCATCGGGGGCAGCGCGCTGCGTGTTTTCACGTGCGCGTATGCTGTGGTTAACTGTGATTGCCACTTTTCATTAATGGTCCTAGCAAGTCATGCTGTCTATCGACCGGCGCCCCTGACTAGACTAAAATTCACCCACACGCACATAAGTCACTGGTGGAACGAATTTTTGCGCCAGAGCGCGGCTTATTTGTTGGAATGCAGTGTTGTAGTGGTTAATCGTTTATCACTTCATATCACTCGCTGATCCGCTTATGGCTGAATTCGTCAGTCCTCTAGGAGAGCCAAAGTAATTGGAAGTGAAGTGATATTCCGTTTCCCGCAAACTGCTTTTTTAGCTAGTTTCCTGTAGATCGAGATCTAGATGACCAAGGTTCCAGTTCTAGTCCTGTAAACGAAGTCTGTCTATACTGGAAAGCCGAGAAGCACAGTACAGCCGTTTTATTTTTATTGAGACTCATCGGTAGTGTGCATTTGATGAAACTCCAGACAGTTTCGGACCTTTAGCCTGCCGCCTAGCAGTTTGAACACTTAGCCGTTCAGCCAAGACCGGCTAATCAGCAGTGTGAGTAACCTGCACTTGGGCAGGATGTAACTCCACTCATCCATCAATCACGGAGTCCGCACCACGTGGTCAAATAATAGAATAATTATTCAATTTTAACTCTCTTTTGGTGCCTAGCTGCCATGCCACAAGAGGGTCGAGATACTTCCAGGTTACCCATGCCCAGACAAAAGCAGTCGACATGCCGGGGTTGGGTCCTAACCACGGGTCTTCCGGTCAGGAAGATAACGCCTCAACCACTGAGCTATTTCGAGCTCAGCACCACGTTGGCTCCTTGGAGTGATGACTTTTCAGTTGCAAGTCGTCGAATGAATCGTTTGGAAGAAAATTTGGAAGTTTGTAATGGAGATTTCCGGGGTTTCGAGACTAGATTTTACCTGCCAGATCCCAGTATATCCGAAGTTCCTTTTTTCTGTATATTTCCTTCTCCCACCAACCTCGTTCTTGGTAATTTCTTCCGATGTTCCGTGAGGAATGATAGCGTGGTACAATCCATCGCCATTTCCCGCAAAATAATTTCCTCCGTAACCATAATATTAGACACTTTGAAACCAGTCTTCACCTCCCGACACTACTTTCCTCACCGTGAAATAAGCAAGCCAGCAGGTGTTTTTTATACGTTGAACTCACGTCACGTTCATGTGCCCTGCCTATGTTGAGTTCACTGTCCCTTTTTTTCGGGTTGCTCAAGTCTGACAGTGCAGAGGCCGTCTCCCCGTGGTCGGCATTTGCTCGTCACCTCATTAAAGGATTTCTGCATGATTAGGATACTATTCATAGTCGCCCTGTCGCAGCCGTGTTGGTGTCTGTTGCCTCCATAACGAACTGGCGGTTTCTAACTGTCCATTTCATTTATGCCCCAACAGTCTCTAGCTCATGGTGTAAAAGACCGTTTTTGTGACACACTGGGCGTAACGCACGGATATTACTTTTCGGTTTCCAAAGAATACAAATGTTCCGCCTTTTGTAGTGTTGCTTGTGTGTACGTGGGCGCCCACCGACATTTTCTGTGATTCTTTTTAAGGGAAACCAAATACCTGTCTAAATCCTGGGCTGTCTGAAAGATAAGTGCGTGGTTAGGAGAGGTGATTTTCTGGTTCAGCGTAGCCAATTATCCTCTATCATTGATTACCACCGAGTTCCCTAGTAATGTTCTTGGTGGTGTCTGCTTTTTTCCTACGAGCCACAATGTCCCCACAAATAGGGACAAGGTATGGGGCCTGGTTAGAATTGTCTAACCTGAGGGTATCGATTCTGGGGCATTGGTCGAATCCCCAGTTTTATATGATAATCTAGCGAACCTCAAGTTGAATTTTCACGTGTGTAGAATATCCGATATACTTATGCTTGAAATGTTTCCTATTCTCTTTCGAAATGCACTTCTCACACAAATGACAACAAACACGAGAGGCTTCTATGGACCCTAATATCCTCTTTGTGTTGGGCGTCTCATTACTTGATTCCGGTACTCTGCTACTTCCCCTTGACCCAAAATTCATTTCACTTTTACTTGTCATTCGGTATTTCATCTTCCTATTCCATCAACTGTCCCTATACTTATCATCACATGGAAAACATCATTTATTATGCAGTGGTAAATTCAAACTCCCTGATTAACCGAAGCTGGTGTGTTGGTTAACTTTCACACCCATGTATTCGGACAGATTCCAGCGACAGAACCATTTACTTTCAGCTGTCGACCATGTATGTCAATGAAATTCACGACTGACGTTCAATACCGAATTCAGCTGGCCTGAAACTGTCGGCTTCGTGGTGTTTTTCCACGAAATAATAGACTTGTACTTGCCCTGAAAATGAGACCTACTTGTTGACCGGTCGAAAAGTAGAGTTAGTAATTTATGCCAAAACCCCATCTATCTGAAGTAAACTTAGGAACACTACCATCGAAATTATGAATGTTGAACTTCCGTAGCACCATGAGGCTTGAAATGGGGTGTTCGGGAAGAAAATAGTCCATCCTACATTTACCTGCGTGATCCAAGGATGTGTGAACTGAAAGGCGTGTGGAAAGTGAAAAGGCATTTGGCTCCATTATTTTTGACGATACCGAAACATTCACACTGGTACTCGTTGACTTTAGCTAAACAGTCTCTTGACGTCTTTTCGACTGAACTGAACTCTTTTCATTTTATTTCCGAGAGACAAATGCATTGCCCATGAATTCTCAGCCACGCCAATGAGCGCTCATGGAGTGGTGGAGTGCTTTGTTCATTGTATTCCACTTGGAAAACTGTGATGGCTTATATTGAATAGAAAAGTTTGTAACAGGTGCTGTTAGGATGACCTTTTCAATTGGAGCCTTGTTGTTCCGCAATAGCCTGTCTATTTCCGCCCAAACCCTTTAACTAGGGGCATCGAATTTGACGCTATATCGTGGGGGGAGCCACATCATGCGTGATGGACGTCTTGTCGTAACTCATGATCATTTTACTTAGGATTTCGCAAAGATTATTCGTTGACCTGGAGCATAATGTCTCGCCCGAAAGGTGTCAGCATTGCCGGGTCTTGAGAAGGGACACACAAATCCGTTGTGCACGTCTTATCTTATGCTGAACGGTAAGACGAAGTCTGAAACTTGCTCGTACGAGCTTACGTTCTGATGCACGTCTATTCTCAGTGAAACCATGGTAGAACATATAGTCTTAAACAGAGGATATTTGTTCTAGAATGTAGAACGTTTGGAAACCTCTGGCTGTCATTGAACTGTCACTCAAGTTGGTGCCACCAGTGCCGAGAACATGTGCTTCATATCATGAGACAGTTGTAAGTGTCCGAGTTAATCAAGTACTCAGCTTTCTACAGCTTCCTAAGAGGTGATGAATTAAATTTGCTTGCGGTTTACTCACCGACATGAAAGCTGGGTGTACGGTCTTGTAGCGCGTCGACGAAATACTGAACAGGAAGGTCGAGGAATGAATTGGGGTGTAGAATTTGTGGTGATCATATGGAAGGATACTGTCTCCGAAGAGATTAGGATGGCGTAGCCGCAGTTGCATAGGGCAGTGAAAACGTTATCTAGTCCCGAAGTTGGCCGTGGTGCTGCATCCATTAGAAGGATTTCATCCTCGGGACTTTGGTGCTCCATGAATTGAAACTGAGTGTCAGTGCCGTTGTGAGTCAAGCAGAGTCGACTTGTTAGTTGAAGACTTCACGTAGTGGGACCGGCTTCTGATATCAAGGATATTCCAACAGCTTAGATGTAGCGCATTCTTGATTTTGAGGGAGGGGGATGGGAGTTGAGTCATTAGGAGCTTTGGGAACGCCGTTGCATGAACGGAGCTTGTGCTCCCATGGGAATGCAGCCTTAAAAGTGAATCTATCAAGGTGATCCTTAATGATCAATATCTAGTCCCTGTGGTGGTCTTGTTGAGAAAAACGTCCTGTTATGGTGATTACGAGCTTCATTAATGAACTCTGGTAGAAAAGTTACTTTGATTCTTATCTTTTCGTTGGTATTCTGGTCTTCGTCCAGCATCTGGAGCTTCCGGCGTGCACAGTTCATTCTAGCATAAAGCTGTATCGTTTCCTTAATGGAACAAGAGGTAAACTGGCCGATGTTTTCGTTGTTGTTGGTTTGGACGTTGGTACGGATGACATTTCCGAAATTACCCATGTGTTCAAAAGCGCACCCGACAACGCATTGAAAAGGATTCAGGAATCGTCTGACGGCAGCACTTTCCTGATCCTCGAAAGTAAAACTTGAACCCCTTTTTTATTTTCAGGTGCTCAGTGAAACTCGCAGTTGTTCGAATTCCTCACCTACTTTCGCTTGATTTAGTCAGTGCGGTATCCGATGTTGCATATCACGTGGTAGCAGAATGTTTGCTCAAGAGCAGAGAATAGAACAGAATTGTTCTTCAGTGACGCTAGGTTCCTTAGTTAGGGGTCCTATCTCTCCTTTGACAAATCCACCTACGTCCTAGCATATCCTATCCTTTATGTTAATAGAAATGTCGTCATTTGAATTTGTGAACTTTTTTTTACTTAACACTTTTCGAACCTCATGGACCACTAAAGGCTTTTGAGCAAAAGGACTCATCTGTTGTAAGTGATCTCATCGGATTGTAAATCTTCTCTGTTATCTTGAGTGAGAACCGTAGGATAGGTTAGGTACAAATGTAGGTTGACTGGCGAACATCGCCCAGGCATGTATTCAATGGCACCTTTCTATTACAGCCGGTGCTTATAACACACCTATTCCGGACACCCTTCTCAACAAGGAAACAGGTACCTTTCCACTACGACTGTATGTATTGAACCCAATCGGGTTGCTGCATTCACTACAGCCATCTCCTTAGTTTCCACACAATCAGTCAGCAAAACTACGGTCGCTGAAACCAGTAAACCTCATTATGCAGCTTACAGCTTGTTCACAACCAATGGTTCCGTTTTGTGTTCGCAGTCTTGTTGTGCTTGGCTTGGTCGTGAGTTGAGGAAATGTAATGTCATGGTTACCCGGACGCAGTGACATGCGGGTTTTTATTAGTGTTGACAATATCACACCCTCATGGTATGCGGGCTGTGGAATATAGAAGAAGTTTGCTTTACTAACGTCCAGTTCCGACTAATAGGTTGTAACGATGCCCGTCGTATATCTTGGTAGCATTATATTGATAACAAAACTTACCGTTTTCATCTGTATTCATCGGCTTCTGTAGCAGGTTCGTTAGCTCATACTGGTGTATGAACATCAGCTTGACCGAATAATGCTACATCTGTCATTCTTTCTTTCTTTATAACTGAATGTCTGCAGTCCACGGTCACTGGGTTCCCGGAGGACATTAAGTGCCGATAGTCATCGTGGCGGGGCGGAACAACAACCTCAACATTCCTCAAATGAAGCACTGCTGCATTCCACAGATTCAGGTCATCATCCCATCGAGGGCGTGGTGAGGACTATCACGCCGAACTCTATCGTTGCCAGTGAGCGTTCCAACCGTGGGGGTCGATCCAGTACGTCGCCGGTCATCCGTGTCTACGCAAAGTCCAGCCGGCGACCACCTTCCGATGTTTCGGACGTTGATGAGGCTGAGGATGACGAGGATATACCAGAAGTTTTGAAAGATTATTCTGTGAGTAATATTGTTCATTAGCTTTCGTCCTATCCTAAAGATTCAACGTAGGTTTTTAACGACAGCTTGTTATCCTGTCTTTGTGTTTGTCTTCTGTAACTCCAGCTGCGTTTATGATGTCCCCGTCTAGGCTAGCTCTCATTCAATGTCCCAGCGCATAGCACACCCCAAGGGACTCCTTGTCTTAAATCTCGACAAATTGTAAGACGCCACTCAAACTAATAATTGCACTAAGCCCGCAACACTCGTGCGGAAGTTGCCATACTTCCCATACTGCCATAAAGTTGTCTCGGCGAATGTACACAAATATATATGAAAGTTTGGTACGTAGTATATCTAACCTTGTGTGAAATAAACATTTCCGAAAAGTTACCCTGGGTGGTCTGCTCTCCTTGGCACCCATGCCCTCGTGCGCGGTCCCCGTACGATCGAGACCTATTCGCACCAGAAAAGAGAGATTAAATGGTGAAATAGACTCATTTGCATACAAATTTGGTTTTGACGAGACTCACCTGGAATCCATATGAATCCCTCGTTTATGACATTTTTAAGTAATTGAATGTGCTGTGCCAGGCTGCTTCAGGTTTCAGTTGGTGCAATATTCGAGATATCGTAATACACTGTATACACCACTCATAAGGTTGGTATGCAGATGATTATATTTTGCTAATTTCGTGCAATTTGGGTTCAAGTAGAACGTAAGGTTCGCGGAAATTTGGGGACTGAGCCTACTTGATGAGCCCCAAGAAGGGCGAAACCGGTCGTGGGCTGTTGAAGGGTTTCCAACAACCTTATGATTAGTGTATTACGTCTATAAATTAAATGGTATTTTTCACCCTAGTGGTCTATCTTAGTTGGATCGCTTTCAGACAATACTGGCACGCACACTACTACTCCCCGTTTGTGGTAGGGTGTCCAATAAGGGTGCATCACAAATTAGCTGTACTTGATTAGTCAAATTTCGGTCGAATCCGGACTTTATTCATCAACCTTCATGAAAGCAGGACATAATTCTCCACTAGGTCTGAAGTCGTTGTTTGGGCCAGAAAATCATGGTGGCCCTGAGTAATCATCATCAGACACCAACTTCTAGGTTATTAGGAACGCGTTTTACCTGAACTGCTTTATAGGGTTTCGGACCGTCAGTACTCTCTTTTCTGATTGGTACTGATAGTTACCAGTTGTGAATCAGGAACCTCTAATTGTGCTGGATCGGTATATTGCCTATTTATGTTTTGGACCCCCCGCAGTAAAAGTATTTTGGCATTTTCCAAACTAATATCGTTCTAGAAAAACAAATGTCCTAAATTCCATACGTGAAAATCTGTTTGGTTGGTTTCCTAGACATAATCGATTGTTTCCTGCCTGCACGGTTTTTGTCGAAAGGTCGCAGCGTACCGTAATAGCAGTTAGAATCTGTCTCACTCTACTCCAAAGGATGTTCAGTTAAAAAATTTCACTTTTCGTTTCGTGGCCACGATAACTGTTAATGGTTCACAAGCGCAAGTGTAAAACTATCGATTCAACCACTCACTTGCTCTCTGGGTACTTGAGGCTCCGACTGACTCACTTCACATACCTACACGGTCTCACTGCTGGTGCGGTGGGAACATGTTCCATCACGATTAAGGAGTTAGGACACAAATTGGAGTGTAAAGCAAGTTGCTTTGAATCACCTAGTTATTTTTCAACCTCACTTTTGCCATTGATCAATTCCACAGTATGGTGAAACGTTACGAACTTCCGGTGTACCGTTCAGCAGTTCATGAGGGCAGGGTACTAAACTCACAATTAGTGCACTTACGCAGTTGAGTCGGGCGCCCTTACCGAAATCATCGTCCGTTTTGTTTTGCCTTCATTGTGCGCCACTGATTTAGGAGTGTAGCGGTTTTTTTTCATAAAGGAAACTACTCACAAGGTTCCTGAAAACTCTTCGACTCAGCAACCTTGTGAGTAGTTTCCTTCATAAAAATATACTGCGATATCTCGAATATCGTGCCAACTGAAACGTGAGGCGGGCTGTGTGCAACACATTCAGTTGTAGAATGTCATACACGAGAGATTCAGTGAAGTCTCTTATGAAAACCAAGTTGATTTGCAAATGAGTGTATTTCTCGAGAGAAGTAGCCGTTTTGTTTTTCGTCAGCCCACGTGACCCAGTGCTAAGGGTTATGACTTCACGGTCTAAGGCTCCACATGCCTTCAACTTTAATGAAAACTTCTGTGAATTTGGTCATGGAATAAAAGATGCACGAATACTCTCTGGGAAGCCTACAACGTTTAGTTTCTCTGCAACCCGTCGGCTCTGGGCCTCACCTCACACGATAGGTCTCAAGATCATAGATGTATGAACCATTCAAAGCGGACGCCCACAAGCTCATTCCCGCCAACGCGCACTTTTCATTTGCAAACTAAAGTGCTATTAACATGAGGCGTTAAAACATAGCCGTTTTGTTTTTCGTCGGCCCACGTGACCCAGTGCTAAGGGTTATGGCTTCACGGTCTAAGGCTCCACATGCCTTCAACTTTAATGAAAACTTCTGTGAATTTGGTCATGGAATAAAAGATGCACGAATACTCTCTGGGAAGCCTACAACGTTTAGTTTCTCTGCAACCCGTCGGCTCTGGGCCTCACCTCACACGATAGGTCTCAAGATCATAGATGTATGAACCATTCAAAGCGGACGCCCACAAGCTCATTCCCGCCAACGCGCACTTTTCATTTGCAAACTAAAGTGCTATTAACATGAGGCGTTAAAACATCTCCCTCACACCAGTCACCAACTGAATGAGCCACGCAAAGGCTACTCTTTCGTCGATATTTAAAATATCAAGGTGTACCACTAATAAAATTGAAAAGGTTTCATCTGTGTGTTATCTAGTGTCATCGGTAACCAATAGAATCCTCACCTTTGGGTGATAGTGAAATGGTAGTTTCAGCGCTTATTTCAGTGCTTATTTTTTACCTCTAAGAGACTCAGCTACTGTCCTTCGTGGATATGCGGGACGAAAGTTTGTGCTCGGTCTGAACCTCATAGTGGGTCAGGAAGTGCACGGACATTGCCTTAAAATTGTACGTTGACCAGCGATGTCACCGAGTGGAAGGTCCCATAAATTGGCACACAACACAGATTTGTTTCATTCTGGAGAGTTGTGTTGTACTGCTATGTGCAGACTGTGGTGTGTCAAGTGCCAAGTCTTTCTCCCATTTACTTTATCTTTCTTTGGCCCTGGTAATGCAATGAATTTATCGTTCCTATTGTTCCACGTGATTCTTTAGGTTAGCGAAGATAGTGCTCCTGATCAGACTATCGATTCTGACGAGAGTCTCGGACTAGATCACGTAGAAGATGTACGCATCCGACCTAACCCAGCTGCAACCACTACGGGCCCGACAGGATGAAGACAGTAGCACACGGTAGTAGTCAATTCTTCCCATTTCCGCCGCCTTCGCCACCGTCACCGTGATTGCATCCATATCTACACACGGCGCGCTGCTATGCTCAATATGTTCTACAATGTATCATGCTACCTGGTGTTTTGTGGTTATTGTTTCCTGTTTTGTCTAGTTGACTCCTGGAGTGCTCAGCCAATGCGACATTGTTGTTATCCTCAGTTGCCTCTAGGAGCTATGTGAACACCAGCACACTGCTTCGGCATGTTTTTTCGCTTAACCGCAACCATTCAATCATTTATTTTTCATTCTCACAAAGTAATGTTCAACAAAAGTGAATATCCGAGTTGTGCCATTTTATTTAGCTGGGATTGCCTATGCGGGTCACACGTTTATTGCGTAGGTTTGGTGGGCGGTACTTAACTGCTCCAAACGGGCTAGCTAAACTCAGCTCACCCGTCGGAGACAAGGTAGGTGTTTTGGGCATGCAACGTGAACGTGTTTCGTCGGCCAGTCGCTGAAAACCGTACAGAACATACTGCGTTACTTTGAACGTGTACATCGTCTGAAGGGGGGGGTACAAAAATGGCTGAGGGTTAACCAGGCGGTGTGAAATCCCTCTATCTAGGTCAATGGTTGCGTGTGATTGGTAGTTTTCGTTTACTTTGTCGAGGAAAACGATCGTGATGCGATAAGATCACAGCCATACACAGGACTTGGTTTTCACCGTTGCCCACACTTTCCTCATTAGGACAGCAGAACATGTACTTTCGGGGATATATCTTCAGATAATGCACGGAGCATGCAACTGTGCTCTGTGTCATGGATTTGCAATGGGACAGCTGTTATGTGAGTTTTAGTAGGTTCCAAGGCATAATTCTCGTTAACATTATTGACATGTTGACCCTCTGTCTTTCTAATGTGTTTTAATTGTGGTCTCGGTGGAGCTCGCTCGCGTTCTCATAGTACTGTGTCTCCGTTATGGTCGTTCGACTAGTTAGAGGCGGATTTGTCAACTTGGTTTGTTTGTATCTGCTGAGAAACCGAAATGCCACCCTACCTTCACATTAGCAACATAGGTTATGCTTCATAAGCAAAGTTTACTTAGGCGGGTCAGAACATAAGGGTCCTTGATTTCATCAGCTTAAAGATACATAATGTGACATTGAAGCAGGCCGACTTGAGGTTTTAGCAAACGAATGCATTGCAATTTTTTTCATGAGAACGAAGCTTGGCGCAGTACTCCGTGGGGTGCTTCGTCATCGGATTGTTCGTTCGACATTCCGTGGGTCGTCGAAATCACATGTTTGCCGTGAGTACCAGTTGAGTTGACGGTCACGTGGTGTAGATGAGGTGCACAGAATGACTAACATTTCGAAGAGAATGAACCTTGCGGACGTATGGGTGCCAACAATAATGTGCGGTGTGGAGGGTACTACACTGATGCAGATGGATATAAATATAAAGGACAGTATGTGGGAGCTTCCTTGCTCGTGTCCGATTCACCGCGGCGGTTTGTATTGTTTGAAACTCCAGGTGGACCACGTTACATCAGTTTCACCATTGATCGATGTATCTGAGATGTCTCCAGGAAAATGTTCAGTGGAGTTGGAACGGAGAAACACTGATGTTTTGGGGAATGAGGCGACTGTTGAAAGATGGCGAGCTCCACGGGCCTGTACAGATCTGTTCGCTTGGTAGTGTGTACGGCATGCGGTTCAAGTACAGTGTCCTCGTTATTTGATGGCGAGCTCCACGGGCCTGTACAGATCTGTTCGCTTGGTAGTGTGTACGGCATGCGGTTCAAGTACAGTGTAGGGCAGTTGAAACTCGCTTCCGATGTACGTAGCCATCCGTTCTCCTAAACAGTGGTCTGAGTGGACCCACCCAGGTCAAACATTTCGTTGAATGCTTTGCCACATCGTCAGCGAAAGCATGAGGGTTTTCAGAGATGTCTAAAGGAGTTGGGGAACTGCAGGTTTTAGCGTCATGAAAGTTAGCATCCGAGCATTGAATAACACTGCTTACGCGCTAATCCGAGTGGTCATCACGCGTTCGCAGAGAAGTTACAGGTTGCAATGTCAATCCATTTTGAAGTTACGCAAAATAACCTTCCCCCTCCCGTAATCGCTGGTGAGTCATGTTCGTTCGACTTTTCTTTCCAGACCAAGGATGGCTACACTCGTGCAAAATATGGTTCCAACTGTTCGTTCCATGCAAAATTCTATCCTTCATCCTAACCATTTTGCAAACCCGTCATTATTCCGATATTGACATGTTTGCTACTTCCTGTTCATCAAATGGTGCCTATCCTATAGCATAAAATTTACATCATTCCGAAAGGGCAACACATTACTGTACGAATGGCTCTCATAGAGATTTCGGTGCCAAGCGGTCCTTTAGCGCTAGTTTCTAATGGTGTCTTTTTTACTGGGAAAGAGACCACTTCTACCCCAAATGTATTGGGATTATCAAGCGTGATTCCACCGGTGACAGTTCTGAGCTGGGTGGTTGGCGTTTGAAGTAGTTGGGTAAAGAAACCGCTGCCGAAGTGGTGAAATATTTTGTGTCGGTTCTGACAAAAAAAGCCGGAGCGTCAAAGAGACATTCAGGCAAGTTTCTTTGGTTTTCACCTGTCGAGTTCGGGCAAAAACAATGTCCGCAGTCCGTCAGCTTCGTAAGCTATCAGATTTCCATAAGGTACCCAGTCCAATGATCCCAGTGTGAAAATTTGACAAGCCCGGTTCCAACCTAACTTTTAGCGAACTACCAAGTTCGTCGCAACAGTCAGCAGTTTCATCCTATTTGCAGCTCCTGATCGTCATTCAAACTTAGAGCCCTTTCTTGAGGTTGTGCCTCATGACATTTGTTCATGCCTCTCCGTTTCAACTAAGTGGGAATTTAGATGTTCTTTTACTCCATCAGCTGTTGTCCGCTTCGTGTAATTAAACAAAGTAATTAAGGCCCTCAAGGATAGTTTTCACCTTCCTCCTCTCCAGTCACATGTTCACTGTCTGGTGCGTTCTACCATGATTTACCATGCCGGTTTTATTCATATATATTGAACCTCACATCTTTCACAAATATATTTTGCACCAAACATCTTCACTAGTTTGTCCCAGCATCATCGTATGATGGGATAACGAACGTTTAGGCAGGTACTCCTCTAAAATACCTCTAAGCATTGAGGACATTAGGTTCATTTGGACCGGTAGTTTTGGGTTATGATTGGAAATCTTAGGAATGGGACCCAGGCATCTTACTCCATGTGGAATTCATTTAACTTCACTTTCGCGTTGTCAGCTCAATATCGCATCTTACTGAGCGTTGGTTTCGAAAGGTATCCACATGTTTTCTTAGAGAAACACTTTTCATAGGGTTGCCGAGAACTTCGATATCTCGCTACCGGTTTCACCATTCTAGAAGCTTGTCAGTTAAGCTGTCGTCAACCTTGTGTTTTGCTTGGACCCAAATTGTACGAACTACACTAACCTGATTTCAACGGGAGATTCACTTGAATCCCAACTGAATCTTACGTGTATGATACTCTTCAGCTGAATCACGTAAACGACATCATGTTTCGGTTGATGCGATGTTTACTTTGTCGCAATGTGTTTCCTCAGACGAGCGCTACTCATAAGGTAACTAAAAATTATTCTTAAGTCCACAACCGGTCCTCTCCTACTTGTGGCCCATCAAGTAGGCCCAGTTTCTGATTTTCTGCAAAACTTATGCCCTACTAAAAAACCAAACTTCGGTATGCAGCTGAGGCTACCCCGCGAAGTTGCTCAAGGTTTGTGCATGATACCTCATTACGTCTTTATTTGGAATATGGCTAAATTTAGTGTAATTTGGCTTGTCGCCTGGCTGTTACTCCTCATAAATTTCGTCTCCTTTCTAATTTGCAAATAATGCTTGAATAAACCTTCATCCCATCATTTCTCTACCGTCTGTCCATTCACGCTACCCAAAGGAGCGTATCTGTACCTTTGCACATGATTTGATATTCACCCCGCTATTCGTCCCCAGAATGCTTTACGGTGCACCTTTTCTTTTCCGCTTGCTGTTGTTATGTTCTTGCATGTTCTTCTGTGACATGCAACCAAAGCCACCATGGCAGTCACCATCCCACTTAGCATGCCCTCCGTGTTTTCCTTTTTCTTATTTAACTGTCCAAATGAATCACGGTCATTAATTGCCATGAAACCATCAGCTGCAGAACATCGCCAGACGCCTCAGCCTTTTGTATTAATCCCTTAATCTATAAGAACCCTCGTGTTTTCAGTTCTCAGTAGCGCTGCCTGGTATCAAGGATTAACTCTATGATACCACTTCCCAAAAGCAAATGACGTAGGTGAGTTTGTATTATCCCGCATCTTCATCTGCATTTGTCGTAATGGCAACCCGCCTCTTTGATAGCAGTAGTGTGAGAGGACGTCAGAATCCTATGAGTGCAGCGATAAGCGCATTGGCGAAACCATGGGCAGTGACTACGAGGTCGTATTAATTCGCTGGCCATTGTTGAGCACGCTTGCCCATCTACATTCCAGTCGTTTTAGGGGCATTGGTATTCCTCGTCAACTTGGTAATCCCGTTCCCCTCGACGACAACTGTGTTTGTTGATATCGCACATTTTACGGAGCTCTTTCAGACTTACCATTGTTCCATAAGGACTGCCATCGCATGATGAGTAATACACACAGGGTTTTTTCGACCAGCTGGGTCTTTTCGCCGTGTTTTGGTTTATTTGTTGCTATGCGGTTATCTTGTGTGCCTCACAATTGATTCCACATGTACGGAGAACACATGGAAACAAACATGTCTACACCTCCAAAAATCCTCAAACCATAAGACGTTTTCACACAAAACTAGACCAACTCCTTATCTTCTTTAGAGTTTAGGCTTTTTCTAGTGACCCACAGAACACTTAATAATTTGGCACAATGCGGTGCCCGTTATCAGCACAATGCTTTCAGCTGCAAAACCTTTAAGATTGGGGTAATACATTTTGCACCAAAATGTTGCATTTTGTTGCAGCTGACCAAATTTCACTCTCCACTGATCCAAACATACCTCCATCGGAAATGTCTGGTGGATTAATTTCCCAGCATCGCTGAAAGCCCGAGATGCCTAAATGGGCTCCAAAATTTGGACTGGTACTTTGAACTCAAGCGCCTCATTTCTTCAGCTCATCAGGGACACGTCATAACTTTCTAAAATTCAATTTCATTGTGCGAATACTGATCGCTGAGCCGCAAAGTTTATTTGAGTTGTAGCGCTTTCAACCTAAGGGGTTTGTTGCTGTCCAGTGCTCAGTTCTTCAACTAAAATTGAACTTTCCTTATCACCTCGCGCAACTTCGTCTGCTTTTGGTCATAAGAGGAAAACCCCTCCTGAGGGTTGCGTTTTTGAGTGAGCGAGACAGGTGGCAGTGTGCGCTTACTTGATTTAAAGAACTCATCTGCAGCGTCAAGTACCTTGTGCTCATTTTTTCCATAAAGCTGCATACTAGGGCAGACTTTTAAACTCGGCTCTGATTTTCTGAATCCACCTTGGCGTTCTGCACAAAAGGTAACGCCAAGGCACCCTGGAAGCATTGACTAATGCTGAATCGCACTCTTTTCGCCAGCAAACCACCGAACGCCCCACTTTCCATCTTTTTATATACGTGACCGGATGCAGTTTTTCTGTTGAGTACAGCAAACCAGCATGCACCAGCATGGCCTTCCCTGATCTCCTAACACAATCCATCACATGCGATGGATGAGGTCAAAAGTGGTGCGGTTACCATAGCCACAAGCGCGTCACTAAATCCGAAACATGCACCCCGGGTGGATGAGCAGTCGTTTGTCTTCTGCCCACTCCAGAAGGCAAATGGGGTGTAAATGACACATAACCCTAGAGGGTTTGGTCCTTACTAGAACTTCCAGAGTACAACCAACACTTCTGGGTTTGGCCTCTGCTATGACGCCCAAAACCGCAATCACGCCCCTACGAATAAACCATACACGGCCTCTGCCATTGAAGCCTCTGTCCCTATAAGCAGAAAGGCCCCAACTCTCTATCCAGTTTTAGCGGCATCATTCTATTCGGGTTTTCAAATCGTTTCTTTGTGCGGAGTGGAGCTATTTTTCGGATAAGGTTCCTCCAACTCCCCCAGGAAGACTTAGTCGCAGCGCATTTCGTTGCGATACTCACTGTTCAAATGTAAACTTACGCGATGGTGTTTCATAAACAAATCCAAGGTAACGTACAATGTTTGTGTGGAACGCCTTGAATATCCCAGGTAGCAGGGATAACATCTGAACATCTGGCAAAATCTCCCGTAGAATGAAGTGTACGAACTTGAAATTTTCGAAGCAATTTTGGGCCCCGGCGTTTGCCGTTTCTCAAAAATGCGATTATGCTATATTAGTTGTACGGTCGCCAAATTTTGTGGCTTTTGACGGAGAAAATGCACTGGCTTAATTTGAATTCGAGTAGAATCTTAGGAGCGCGGTTCTAAACCACTGACTGGGACGTCCTTTGCCCATAATTTTGCATGAAACTGGCAGGCAACCCCAATGAAGCCTTGAAGGTAACATTTTCATGTTTAGATATTTAGGGGTGTTCGTTAAAACTGTGCTGTGTCAGATACGGGTCATGAAGGCCATGTAATTAAATGACTTGTCTACTAGAATAGAGTGTACGTTCTTATCATCAACAGCAGGAGCGTCCTCACTGAATATTAAATTCTTCACATCAACGTTAAAAGACCCGTTCTTGACTGTATTGCGCAACTTCGGCTGTTTCACAGAAAAGGCACATTCCTGAAATTCTCTTTTCAAGGCTGGAGGATTCCGAGGTTGAGTAAACAGGTCTTCATGAGATCTTGCATGGCCAGCGGTCGTTCATTTATTGGCGTCTGCACAATGAACCCTATGTCCCTCGGGAATTGTCAACCTGACGTCCGCCCATAAACGCCCTGTTTTGCTGCATTTTTATCTCAATATTGGCTTTGATGGGTTCAAAACTTCCCCAAATCTTTTTACCGAAATCGGACTCCAACATCCTCATTATGGAATCTTCAGCATTGTGCTGCCTGATGGGGTAGATGGTTGACTTTCATTTGATCTTGCACGAACGGACGGTCCATCCTAAAGCCGTAGGGGGGTCATTGTACGTACAATAATAATAATAATGTTTATTCCCAACTTGTGGGTGGCATGCCGTCTGGCATGATCATGCGTTTACAGTCAGAATGGGGCATTACTGAGGGATTTGCGTGTAGTGTTGACTGCGCGAAAAGGGGACAATGTCACAAACAGTGGGAGGTACTTGATTAAATAATAATAATATGTTTCTCTTGCAACTTGTAGTGAACAATAGGCATGAGGCTCGAGTAATTCAGTGACTCACTTGGCTGCCATGAGCTAAAACTGCAAAACCATTGCTGGCCATGAGTGACTTTGGGTGGTTAGGTAAATGGCCGGAGTCATAATAAGCAAAAGTGGAGGTGGAGATGGGATAATCCGAATTGGGAGAACACGGCAAATTTAGTCTCAAAAATATGGTGCAATCTGAGAACAAGCAGACTCACTGGTTGCTCTGTTGTTGGGAAGTCAGGTGTAGGGGTTAGGTTTGATGGGGACGCAGAGGTGGTTGAATTTGAACGAGTAGTCCAATAGGTTGGAATGAATGTCATGGTGGTCGATTGGGGTCAATGAAACGAGTAGGCAAGAGGGCACGGTTTAGGGGAGGAATGGAACAGTTGCGGGTGTGCTATCAAACTGAGTATGACAGTGCCGTGCCATCATTGGCCTGACATGCTTCAGTTTTTGGACAGCCCCGTGACGGACGTCAACATTTGAGATAATTCGTCTTGGGTATGCAGTTCATTGAGCAGCGGTATTTATTTCAGCCTGGTCGAGGAAACAAGCTCGAACGAAGCCGATATGGGACTGCAGGTTTTCTTGGTCCGTTTGGTGATCCCGGAGTTGTAGATCATAGGCCAGGTGGAGTGGAGATCAGCTAACCAGATCGTCCAAAGCGGGCACTTCCGAAGTTTAAGGCTTGGGAAGGTGAGGGGATGGGAGGAGATTTGCAAAACATAGTGAGTTTGAGGGGATATGAAATGGGATAATATGCATTTATATACATAGAAAGAAAAACTTGGCGTCTGATGCAACTAGGATGATGACAAGCGATTACATGGAGTAGGGAGTAGATAAATTTTACTTAGTAGGCTAGCGACCAGGGGCTGGTTTCGCTGATATACGGTATTATATTACAAGAGATCTAGTAAAAGCCGATATAAGCGCGCAAAAGTGTCGCATGGGAATCAGGTGTGTAAGGGCTGGCGGGAATGGTATTCTGAGCTAACTGGTTATCGAGTGTTTATTACATGAGTTGGATATATACCAGGAGAGAAAGTTGGCGGGGTAGGAGAAAACAATCAGGCCAGTAACACAGCATAATTAGAATTAGTAGGTAAGTCGTGCAGTGATTTGGGGAAGAAATAGCTAATTTTGATTTGGTTTTTGCCAGTAGAGTTTGGACGAGAACAATAGACGCTAGACAGAGTTTATAGAGTAGTCCGGTGCAGGAACTAGACTAGTACGAGGTGTAAGTTTGTACGGGGAAAAAGATAAAAAGAAAACAACCAGACCAGTAACGCTGAATATTTAGATCAAGTTGGCATTTAGTCCTTGGTTAGCTTAAAGCGGGTCAAGAGGATGGGAAGAAATGATAACAAGATCCTTTACTTGCCTATTAACTGTAACGTCGCTTGACTCATATGCGTACTGGACCTGATTCGTAGAGGAGGTCAGAGGGTAGTTGAGTATTAAGTAAGACGGCAGCAGTTTCACAGGTAAGGAATTTGTCTACAGACTGAGAAAAAGCATGGTGATGCGTGATGCTTCGCAGCTGCTCAGGAAGGCTGTTCCAGATGCGAGCGTAATAAACTAGAAAGAAGTAGTGGCGTAGGTTTGTGCGGGCTGGGGGACACACTAAGAGATTGCAGGAGTTTCGGAGCCTGTAGCGAGGTTGTGAGTTTATGCTTGGTCTAGCCTCTGCTATAAAGGCGTTCTTATGCAGTAAACGGTGCAAGAGAGCTAGATTCAATTTTAACCGTCTAAGCCATAGTGGTTCAAGGCCTAGGATTTGACAACGGGAGCGGTAAGAGAGGGGGTTTGATCGAGGAAAGAGTTTTTTCGTAAATGAGCGTTGGACGCTTTCAATTGCGAGTCTGCAACTTTGGGTGTAGAGGGAGGAGAACGTGGTACAGAATTCCACGATTGGTCGTACGCATAGCTTAAAGATTGCGACCATCGTGTCTGGAAGGTGGCAGGAGCGCAGTATTAAAAAACTGAGCCTGCGCGCTCTTGCTACCTGATACTGCACCTGGTGGGAAAAGCTAAAAGTACAGGAGTATCTGAGGCCGAGATCTTTGATCTCTGTAGAATGAGTAATAGGATTTCCATTAATTGTGAAAGCATCAGCCGGGAGAGAGCAGCGGCAGGAAGTTATACAGGATTTTGTGGAGGAGAAGCTAAGGCCAGAGTTGTTTGACCAGCGAGTCAGTGAATCTAGGTCTTGCTTAATCTGGTGAAAGGCAAGGGTTTTTGCAGAGGTGGGGAATGTGTACGCGATTTTTATATCGTCCGCGAAGAGGAAGGCCTCACCGTGAGATATGGCGCCGAAGACATCATTGCTGCAAAGACGTCTTAGCTGCTAAACATTTCGGAGGGAATAAAACTTTTAGCGTCAAACTTTTTCACTTTGTTTCACATGTGCTCAAAGCAAAAAGTATTTTAATCTGCATCCATAATTTAGCGGCTCACAAATTTCATTGCCCACTGGGGCAATTATACATTTGGCGGAAAATCTGATGGAATACTTTCCCAGCATCGCTGAGACCGCGCGATACCCAGATGGAGCCCAAAAGTTTGGCCTGGTAATCTGAACGCAATTGTCTGTCTGCTTTGGCCCATCAAACGCACGTAGAAGCTTTCAAAAATTCCATTCCATTGTGCGTAACTGAGTTTTGGCCGTGAGATATGTGTACGGGTACCTCGGAAAACCCAACCATTGCTCCATAACTTTGTGGACATCACGGACTCTGGTTCGTATCAAAACCGCGACGCCGTCCTCAAAACTTCATGTCGGGTGAATGTCGCAAAGTACACTCAAATCTTTGGCAATAAATCACCTGGGATTGCAGCCTGGAGATAAAAAGGGACCCAATGGTTTAGGCACAGTGATGACGACAAAGTCTTCCTCAAGCAAAGACCCTATAACGAAGCTGACGTTCACCGTATTTGTAATCGCGCGGCCAGTTACCGATATCACGTATAAATGCATTGCATCTTTCATGTGCTAAGCCACTCAGCTGCTTCGGTTGGTAGTGGTGTGGCATTAGAATTTACACGGTGCTTAATGGTCCAAACAACCAAATTGCAATGAAACCAAGTTAGCTCCAGAGACTACCAACCACATCTTGGTTGAAGTTAGCGTCTTTCGCGGCATTCTTCACTATCTGTTGTACCATGAAGTAGACAGTGATATCGTTCGTTGCGATTCGAGACACCACACCGTTCGGGGACGCGACTCTAAAAGGCTCTGTGGCTAGCTTCCAAGCGGTTGAAGCATAACCTGAGGCCTTACAGCCCGTCTAGCATGGGGCATGATTTGGAGTCTCTAAGTAGAGAGAGGAAGTAGTACTTTTTTTATTGCAACGACGATCATGCAGGCACTCCTAAAATGTGGACGTCTCAAACCTAACCTTCGTACTTGGTTAGCACATCTTTAAAAGCTGACATTCTTGTAGTAATTTGAGACAAGTGGACAATTCTTTCAAGGATTGGCACTAGGTTTTCAAATTTTGGCTCTGAATCCGAGCGCAATACGTCGTCTGCCGCCACGGACCAACTACTTTCCAAGGACCGAGCCTCGTATTCCACTGTGCGCTTCAAGCATGATGTGCAATGTATAGCTCTTCGTGCCAAATAACAATTAACTAGCTCCGTTATAGATCTTCGTAAGGCAACAACACCCCCAGGAGCTGTGGATCCAAAAATCGGTAATTCGTTTATGTATGGCCTTGCTATGTCGCATGATCTGCCGTGTTGTTTCCTGAACGCGTCGATGGCCATTTATTAGTCTGATACACAATAAAAAGTCGCACTGCTTTATGGCCATTTTGCTTCCCAATAGCAGTGGTGGAGACGGTATATCAAGCCGTTATTATCATTAGGCAGGTAATCAGCTACATTGTTTTATGATGGCGAGCGCAATAGTGAAGTGACCAAAAATTGAGCCGTACATTCTGTGCAATACGGTGATATCTCCTCCAAGCAGATTTCTAGAAGACCGTGGCCTGTTTCACTTCTTTCGGTCTGACTTTTGCGATGAGCTTCTGTACGGAGGTCAGCTGTCCCTAATAACCGAACATCACATCATTTGGATGGATGTGTCACGTGCAGGACATGAACCAAACGAAGGCATGCTCTGATCGGTCGGAATGCCTGGCAATCCTGATCGAACACCTTTGACTCGACACTTCTTGCCCCCTCACAGTGATTCCAGCACGACCTTGTGGAACACTGTGATTACCTTGTAAATACAGATGTAATTATTCCCCCTTTGTCCCCCTACAGGGCTAGCCTAAACCACCGTGCAGTACGATATACCATGGTGGGCGGATCAGGAAGATAGGGGATCAGTACAGAGTTGCGCGACTGTACATCAAGACAAAACAGCTCCTCAGCATCCTATCAGTTAAGTAAACAACCAGACTCAGGGTCGCCCGCAATCAAACTTTCGTCTTCAGAGGGCTTGTAGCGTTCATTTACTAGACGGCGCTCCACAAACACCTCAGCGTGACACTTCCTGCCTAACTTGTAACCTTGGCTGACAACAGGTGCGCTACAACTTTGCACGCATTTTGTTTACGTCGCTACCATGTGTCACACGCTAAGCCTACGAAATTCAACCTTATCAGGTCAAGTTTTATTCATGTTCCTGCAAGCACCAAACACGATGGTACATCCCACTCGTAACACTGCACACAATAAATAGGTAGAGAACTCGGCCCAACACATACTTGCGCGCACAGGACAGGAAGTCAGCCGAGCTCCACAAGTCTTCACGAATAAATATCGAACACGTATAGCAGCTATACTGTAGAGAAGGCACGTCTCGCGTCCGGACTTTCACCCAGGAACTCGTGGCAAATGTATTCAAACAATAAGTCACTTTATGGCTTATTCCACTTTTGCTTTGTGGTTATTTTTATCAAGTGCACTTAACTACTGTATTCATCAGCATTCGGGTAAAATAGACATATGTGGATGCTTGTTGCTCTCTGATAATCAACCTCATTACGGTACAACTAGAGCACTAGTAGGCTCACGAACAGCAATTGTTTTCGAGACGCTAGCCACCATTTTATCTCTGTCCTCTTTATCCACATAGTTATACCCTCCTCTACAATCTGATTTTGTGACTTGACTCCTGCCGAATATCCTACCGCTTGCCTGCTGNTGCTGAACCTTATGCCAGTAGCAGCGATAAATTTGGGGCATCGAAATTTCGAAGGAATGAGGTGCAAAAATGTTACAAACACCGGGGTTTATTTGAGTTTCCGATAAACTTTGAAGTGACTTGTTACTTCGTATTTTGCTCATATCTGTTCTGGAACGTTCAAAAATTTAACTTTGCGTAAACGACCTGAAGTCACAAAATACATGAAATCGAGTAATGTTGGTTGTTTTCGGTAATCAAATGGGCTTCTTTGGGCTACGCGAAAAAGGCATTCAAACAGGGGTTGGTCAAACAACTATGGATAAAATAACCACTTGTGAAATTCTGCAGAAAACTTGTCCGGTCACGCTGGCCCCTGTGCATGCCGATCATTGGAAAATCCAAAATTACTTTCCCATAAACTATGGGATCCTCGAATTTTCGAATTTCATAAGGGAGGAACCTAAACCGGTGCAGGCTTTAGTGTCATTTTGCGCATCGCATTTTGCTTAGGTGGTTAAATTTCCAAGATCACTGACCGCCACCTATTTGCATGTGATTATCAGTTTACGACAGAATGCACGACATTTCCAGGCGGGCGAGTCTCATTCTCACGCCTATCATATAAGTTTAGTCTTCTAACTCAACTTTCACTATTAGCAACACGCCTTTAAATTTACAATCAGGTAAAAACCAAACGAATGCGAAAGTGAACGTAACAGCAATCCCTCGCGTCTTCATTTTGTCTTCGGTGGATATGATAATATGAATGGGGGCTGCTAGTTTACTCCAATTCGTTTCTCAGAAAATTTCAGCAAAAGCTTTGATCCTGTGAATCTATTGTGGCGTTTTGTACATTTATTTTACTGGGCTGCTAGTCCAATTCGTTTCTCAGAAAATTTCAGCAAAAGCTTGGATCCTGTGAATCTATGGTGGCGTTTTTTACATTTATTTTACTTTACTTATAACACTACGTGTTTCATCAATTGCATAATCGTCTTTTGTTTGAATACGAAAAACTACAAAAACGCGCACTTGTACAATTTCACAAAATACAAGCGTGGTCACGTGCTTCGACTCTCTCTTCTGATTTCGCTCGCGCTTGCAGCGGTCA
>NW_008751700.1:191093-196486 GCF_000715545.1 Opisthorchis viverrini | reverse complement strand
TCACCACAATCAGACGAGAGGTCCACCTATCCATTCCAACCACCGCCGACTTCATCCGGATAAGCTACAAATCGCAAAACACGAATTCGAACACATGCTCGAACTCGGCATCATCCGCCCTTCATCGAGTCATCGGTCATCACCCCTACATATGGTACTTAAGAAGTCTAAAGTTGATTGGGGACCCCGTGGTGATTACCGTTCTCTCAACAACGCTACTATCCCAGACAGGTATCCCATCCCACATATCCACGATTTCGCAACTACCCAATGCCACACGAACATCTTCCCCAAGCTCGATCTCAAACGAGCATACTACCACATACCCGTAGCCCCGGATGACATTCCCAAAACAGCCATCACAACACCGTTTGGCCTCTTCGAATTCACGCGTATGCCCTTTGGTCTTCGAAATGCAGCCCAAACGTTTCAACGTTTCATGGACGAGGTTTTACGTGGCTTACCGTTTGTGTATGCCTACCTTGACGATGTTTTAGTCGCTAGCACCTCCCCAGCTGAACATGCAGCTCATCTCAGAGCAGTGTTTGAACGTTTTTCCACTTACAACATACGTTTGAACATTGACAAATGCTTATTCGGTGTTACTAGCCTGGATTTTCTTGGCCACCACATTGACGCCACAGGTATTTCACCATTACCCGATCGCATTTTGGCCTTAGAGTCATTTCCCATGCCCACAACTATCACTCAACTTCGTCGTTTCATTGGTATCATCAACTACTACCGGCGATTCATCCCTCACTGTGCAGATATTTTGAAGCCACTGACCGATTTACTTGGCTCCAAAGAGAAATCTGTTACTTTGCACCCCGCCGCCACTGCTGCTTTCGAAAGAGCCAAGCACGCCATTGCTCAGGCCACAAAGTTATCTTTCCTCGATACTCACGAGAGCACAAAGCTGATTTTGACAACTGATGCTTCGAATGCTGCCGTCGGTGCAGTGCTTCATCAAGTTGTTAACAACACACCTCAACCACTAGCGTTTTTCTCGCAGAAGATGCAGGCTGCCCAAACGCGTTACAGTACTTTTGGTCGTGAATTACTCGCAATTTACCTTGCTATTCGCCATTTCCGGCACTTGTTAGAGGGTAGATCGTTTACCATTCAAACCGACCATAAGCCACTCACATACGCCTTCAACGCCAAGCCTGATCGATATTCACCACGCGAGATACGCCATCTGGATTATATTTCACAGTTCACTACCGACATTCGGTACACTCCAGGTTCGGACAATGTCGTCGCAGACGCCTTATCCCGTCCTGACATAAACGCTCTTCACCCTTCCACGCAGTTGGACCTAGCCAAGCTGGCGAACCTTCAAAACACTGATCCTAATTTTTTGCCTATTCTATCGTTCCCTTCATTTCAAGTCTCTTCAACTCCGTTACCCCTCCAATCCGGAGCCATTTTTTGTGATATGTCTACCGGATCAGCTCGCCCAATCGTACCCGAAGCTTTCCGACGCGTTGTTTTCGACCACTTCCATGGATTTTCTCATCCAGGAATCCGAGCAACCAGGAAGTTGATTAGTGCACGTTTTGTATGGCCCTTCATGAATAAGGACCTGACATCCTGGGCCAAACAGTGCATCGCCTGTCAACGCACTAAAGTAACTCGGCATACGAACTCACCTATTGGTTCATTTGCCGTTCCTGATGCTCGGTTCACACACGTCCATCTCGATATTGTTGGTCCTCTTTCCCCATCAAGCGGTTTCACTCATATCCTTACCATGATTGATCGTTTTACCCGTTGGCCAGTAGCTGTACCCATTTCGGATACTTCAGCTGAAACAGTTGCTTTTTCATTTTTGCAACACTGGGTTAGTAATTTTGGTATACCTTCCACCGTTACTACGGATCGCGGCTCACAATTTCAGTGTAATCTCTTCCGTGAGTTTTCTACACTATTCGGTTTCCATCACATATCGACTACCGCGTATTATCCCTGTTCCAACGGTCTGGTTGAGCGTTTCCACCGATACCTCAAAGATGCATTGACTGTCCAAATTAACCCATGGTCTTCTTCTTTACCCCCCATTTTGCTGGCTATTCGCTCCACTATTAAGGAGGATCTTCACTGTCCCCAGCCGAACTAGTATGCGGTACAACTCTACGTCTACCCGGTGAACTAGTTTTTCCTTCTGGCGAACAGCCCGAATCACCCGTTACATTCGTCTTCCGTCTGAAACAACACATGTCCGAACTTCGTGCGACACCGACCAGACGATCAACGTGAACAGAACACATCTCAGCCGATCTCCCTTCTACACCTTTCGTGTTTCTCCGACATGACGCAACGAAGGAAACCACACCAACCCTGTTATGATGGCCCCTTCAAGGTTATCGAACGTCGCTCCAAATACTTTGATTTAGAGAGAAGCGGAAAGCGTGATACCGTCTCCATTGATCGCCTGAAACCTGCCTACACTGAAGCACCCACGACCACATCCAGCAATCCCGCTATCCCAACAAAACTCACACCTACCCAAGATATCCCTCCCGCCAACCTCACTGCTTCCACTGGACGCTCCGGACGACGCGTCCGTTTCCCTCAGCACTTAGCTGATCACGAAACCTGAAGTGAGCAACTTGTGATTCGTTACCTTAGTTATTCGAGCGTTTTCCCCTTTCATGGTCAACGCTCTGGTGGGAGAGTTGTGTCCCGTTTTGTACCTTTATTTTACTTCCATTATAACACTACGTGTTTCATCAATTGCATAATCGTCTTTTGTTTGAATACGAAAAACTACAAAAACGCGCACTTGTACAATTTCACAAAATACAAGCGTGGTCACGTGCTTCGACTCTCTCTTCTGATTTCGCTCGCGCTTGCAGCGGTCATTCGCGAGTCTCATCTACTAACTCTGGTATCAAAACATTTCAGACATCTTCGGAATCTATTATATGTGGGAACTGTTCAGAAGAAGACCTCTGGACCAACATAATTGGATTATTGTTTATTTGCTGACCTGGGCCAACGACGAACTATTTTAAAGAGAACAATTGTTAGTGAAACTGTTCCATCTGATCTCTTTATTTTTGTTTACCCGACCTAGTGTAATTATTTTTATTTCTTTGCCACACACTCCTGGTAAACTAACTTATTGGGTTGTCAGACCACTACACTGTTAAATCCATAGTACCGTAATGCTACCACTCTCGCTTTTGTACACCAAGCTGGCAATGAAGCCCAGCACGTCATCAATTATCCCATCAACCCGTCTTGATTGCCCACTCTAATCTGCCCAACCTGTTTGAATCTATCAGTAATAATAATGTTGATCCGTTACTTGTGGGTGAAATGCCGTCATGCATGATCATACTGTTGTGGTCAGAACAGAGGCATGACTGGCAGGGTTTGTGGGTACAACAGGGTGAGCATTATCTAATGTGGGCGTGGTCCCCACTTAATCAGTACGGGTAGGGAAACACAGATACTATGCGTTTTTTGCAGCAAATATCGAGCAACATCAGATCGTTAGGATTTGAAGGTGACGTAATCCCAGAGGCAACAGCGGTGCCTTTAGATTTTAATTCAGTTTGACCAGATGGATGACGCCAACTTTGCTGCTTCACCAGATCCGATGTTCTGGTTACTTTTTTTACCGTTTTCACTTTTCTTCTCATTTGTCAGGCAGGAAGTCTCTTGTTTTGCTCCCCTCTCACGTCACCTTCAACTCCCAACGACCTGATCTTGCTCGATACTTGCTGCAAAAGACGCATAGTGGCTGTGCTTCCCTGCCCGTGCCGGTTTACTGGGGGGATCACGCGTCTTGCGGAGTCATCCTCATTCTGATTGGCTGAAATCTATATGGAGGGAACATTCGAACATGACGACATGGCAAATTCGCGGTTTATGGTTGCCCCTCTTGAACAAGGAAGAGAATTTAACTGCGGTTGTATCTGTCAAAAATTTACGCCGTTGCCAGTTCCTCAAACGTAATGAAGGCGTACAGTATATGATCCCCAGTAGTTTAGCAAAGGTTGTTTGTGACAAGTGCAATCGTCCATGTTGTCCCTAAAGCTACCGGCATCTCCAGTGGACGATGATATTTGTGATTACTGACGGTAAAAAAGCGATTATTCAGGACGGCCCACATTTAGCAGTTAACGCTGGTGTATTGACTGTTTGCATTCGGCGTTGTTTACCTGTTATGAAATGTTCGTCATTCGATTAAAACGAATAGCCTACATGTAATTCTATGTTACCCTGAATGAACACTTTGAAAGCCATGTATCATGCGAACTGTGTTAAGTAGCTGCAGGAACCGGTATTTTCACTGACCACCCTGACTCTGGTTTATAAAAACGGAACTAGCGGTGCATCCTTCGCAGCCAACAGATTAACGACAGTGCCGTAGCTGATAACCGATTTGTTATTTCTGGCACTCCCCCGTTTAGCGGTAAGTGTAGTGCATATATGAGGAAAGGCCCCCATCAGTTAAAAAATGCAGAAATAGCGGAATTATTGAAATACGTGGTGATCGTCGACTGCTATTCTCGATTATTTATGTAAGCACTGGTGGTGTGGAACTTCGTTTACTGCACAGCATTCTTCTTATTTGTCGTCCATATAGATGGGCGTGAATCCATACCTCCAGCGGAGCGCCGCTCTCTTGCCTTCAAGCGTGCTTGTTACGTGTTTGATGAGAACGAGTCGCATCCTTTGAAAATTCAGCACGCCATATGAGTAACATGAAGGGTCAAATTTGGACGACAGATTCAGAAGATTAGAATGAACATGTCGTGGAGGCAGATGGGGCCAGCTCGGTAGCTTGCTCGTATTTGCAGGCAATATAAAGGCTGGGCGAGTGGGTACAGTCGAAATAGGGAAGGAAATAGTTGTGAGTGTGCTATCCAGCTGGATACGACAGTGCCGTGGCATCATTGGCCTGAATTACATCGGTTTCTGGGCAGCCCCATAACGAAAGTCACTTTTAAGGTCATTGGGTTGGGATGTGCACTTCTTAGAGCAGCGGGATTTTTTCAGGCCGGTCAGAAAACTAAGTTAGAACGAAGCCGATATACGATCACAGGTGTTTTAGTTCGTTCAAGGATCCCTGCAGATCATAGGCATAGCGACCACTGTGTACTGACCTTTGTAGAGCAGCGGTTTTCAGGCCGGTCAGAAAACTAAGTTAGAACGAAGACGATATACGATCACAGGTGTTTTAGTTCGTTCAAGGATCCCTGCCTGTCATAGGCATAGCGACCACTGTGTACTGACCTTTGATCTCATCTGTTATTGGGCCAGAAATCCCAAATCTCAAACGTGGTTTCGAGACTTCTGCCGTGCAGACTTCTCAGGAATGCGCATCTTCCTTGAACAAGTCACACTGAGACCAGCTCCGGTGGAAGAACTATATA
>NW_008751700.1:166241-189726 GCF_000715545.1 Opisthorchis viverrini | reverse complement strand
TAAATCCGTGAATCCGTGAATCCGTGAAGTGCTTCCTATAACCTCTCGACTGAGCAGTGCTACACCCTTTTTTCACTTGTGCCTTTCAGGTGAACGACAGCCACTGACCGACAAGAACAAAACCGACCCGGGAAACTTGGGCAAAAGCCTCGATCCTGTGTATCAATCCGTGAATCCGTGAATAGGCCGGGTGGAGTGGTTAATCACTGGGGTTTGCCTAACTTATAGAGCGTATATATCCTAGCCTATGCTATAAGTGCATTTCGGTAAAGCAGACTGTGTTAGAAATTTTAATTTGGCTTTAAAAGTCTGATCCTTATGGATCAAAGCCTAATATTACATAGCGGGATCGGTAGGTGGTTTCTATAATGTTCGTCATAAATGGAGCTCAGTCTCTGTTCCAGTCGAGCACAGTAAGCTACCTAATCACCCACGGATTACATCTGATTGCATTTGAAATTCGATTCAAGATTTAAATTTGGTGTCCAGTTCAATAGAAAAGCAGAGGCCTTCCGTTAGGCTGTCATAAACCAAACCTGCGATCCGATAAACGGCACTGCCACAAGATGTCTACAAGCTGGTCCTGAGTGGTCAGAATATAAGCCAATCACATTCGTGTGTCTTCGCTCGGCGCTTGGCGCCCGACGACGCAGCTTAAGGCGTGACCAGATTCTGGGTAATTCTTTTTCTATCGAAGTATATGCCAGTCTACCATGCCTTTATTGTACTATAATTGGTGGAGCCTTAAAAGAGGGAACAGGTGCCAAGCACAGTGAGCAGTAGAACTAAACTTCTAGTATGGGACATTTGTAGAATGCACGCTAGGGAAGCACCGGGAGACAGTGGTTCTCCGAAGATGGTAGTTCACAACAAATTCTGCGAATGAAATGCAGAGGGAAATCTTATGAGCCTAAGCGAAGCACCGGCAGTGGTTCTCCGAAGATGGTAGTTCACAACAAATTCTGCGAATGAAATGCAGAGGGAAATCTTATGAGCCTAAGCCTAGTAAGAAAAGATTTATATGGCCAATATTTACGTATAAATCAATCGAACTCTCAGAAACCGTATACCACACACAGCGAATATCAATATTACCACAACTTTTCGAGTTACACGGTCTCTACATGCATGTGATGAGAGTGTTGTCGACACAAACCAGTAATACTTAAAGCGCCATTCAGCGACTATGTTTAACTATACAGTCGAAAATGGGGCATTTATCGTGCAGTTCCAATTCGTATGGGACGAACCAACGAGAAACTTTTTACGATGTTGTGGTAATAGCATCAGCCCCACACAGCCACGTGATAGTCTCTGACAGTTAAGCTATGCTCCCGACTAGATTGGTTCAAATTTTTTCCAAGTTAGAAGTGGAAATGATTGATTGTGGGTAGCGGCTTTCGGACGCAGTGGTCTAATGTACTGGCAAGCTTGTTGCCCTTGTCTGCCGACGGACATCTGAATTTGCCACTCCGCGCGTTCGCGCTAGCTGCCATGCCACCCAAAGGAAGCACGAGAGGTAGGATACTGCAGGATTACCCAAGTCTAAATAAAGGAAGTCGAGAGGCGGATGTCGGATTCGAACCTTCCGGTCAGTATATTCGCGCTCCAACCACAACCAGCCTTTTGGCTCAAGTTCTTATGTGGGTTTCGAGAAGTCTCGTCTAGCACATCTTTACAACTATTTGCTGTCATATTATTTCCGACAATCCCTTATCCCGCAGGTGGACATCTTTCGGATCCTTGTATTTTGTCCTGGTTCCTTACACATGTCTTATTACACTGAATACTGGCTAGTTGGTTCTTCACTATTGTTTTTTGCTTCCATCCAATTTCAGTGAATCCCACGTCGCTTCTAACATTTAGAATGGACGTCGCTTTGCTTACCGATTCCATGCAAGTTAGGAGTAGGGCGGTTGATGAGGTGGAGAAGACATGTAAACGGTTAGCGATACGCAGTGCTTTTCAATGTTTGCGTTCGTTTGTGCAGAATCAAAGCAACTCTGCATTTTGTATTGTACGATGATGCTGTGCGCTTCCGCACAACTGCTCTGGATTCCATGAACCACTCTGATGTTTTGATAGTGGATATGGGCGAAAAGGTGAGGGTTTTTTGGTCCTCCAAAGCCATCAAATCAGCTTCAGGAACACCAAGCGGAATTACTCTATCACCTTAGCGTCCGAGAGTCCTCTAACCTGCTCGATAACGTCATCCTATTGAACTTTGTTCCGGGAAAGTCCAATGCAACTTTGGTCGTGAGTTTGTCCTTTGGATTCTCCCTAATTCCCTTCAAAAATAGTCTTCACTTAAGCAGAACATCACAATCATTCCATACCTTTTAACGAAGGACGATACTCTTGTCAGCCTAGATACTTCTGTCTTGGACAATGAATTACTGCAAGATGACACCATGATTAACAAATCTTGCCTGCAAAGGAAGTCGCTATCAGACGAAATTCTTGATGTTCTGAAGGCGTCCAAGGGTAACAGCAGGTGAGTTGTGAAATGCAAGATTTTCCATTCCCTCATTTCACTTACGTAAATTAGTTTTTCCGCCCCATACACAGCCAACCCCTTCGGCACAAATATGGTGTGTTCTCATACCGTCACCTATTAGGACGATTCGGGGATTATTTCCTACCGTGTATACTGGGAAATTTGGCCTTTCGTCACCTGAAATATAAGAAATCGTTCAGCTGCAACACCCTTCTAGTGCCTAGCTGCCATGCTGCGGTCGGGGGAGCTGGAGGAGAACATGGAGGGCAATAAAATGAAAGCCACGCATCGGAGTCGATAGTCCAATAAGTTCACTGACGTTAAGTAATTCCGGTGTGGCGGGGATTAAGAACTACGCATTGAAAAGGACCATGTACCATAGCAGTACTGATCTAATGGTCCCACCAGACCCGCGCAACGCTTCGGTGGGGGGCACCGGTGGTCAAGCACAAAGAGCCTTCGAAGATCTCCTACACGCAGCGGCCACTTACCTGATCCATAAAATAGGACAGATCGGACAGCGGCATTGTACACTCCACTACTCTTGACAGTCAAGCTGCTGTCCCACTCAGTCTTGCAGTGGTACTTTACACCGTACAGGTGCGAGGCGCGTACAGAACTGTGCAGCAGGATTATTTGGGTAATTCGAAATAGTTAGCTTTCTGTGGCGTCTTATCCATGAAGAGGGATATCGTCAGCGCACTCAGTGTCCGTGAAAAAAACGCTCTGGGAGTATTTCGATCACCAAGCCGTTAGAGGCAGGTAGAGTAAATAAAAATAATAAGAACAACTGTTCAGCTGTGGCACCCTTTCGGTGCCTAGCTGCCATGCCACCCGAAGGAAGCACGAGGGCTGAGATACTGCCAGGCTGTCCAAGCCTAGATAGGGGATGTCGAGAGGCGGAGGCCGGGTTCGAACCACGGACCTTCCGCTCATCTCGCTGCCGTACGACCACAATTTATTTGAAAGCCTTGTTGTGAAGAGAAGAACGAAGGTGGACGGGGAAAGGACTTTTTGCTAGCTCATTGCAATCATTCCAAGGTGCGTGCACCTCCGAACACTCATTCGGGCAATTTGGATGAAAACTAACAACAATATCGCCACTGACATCGGTTGGAAGCTATACATTGCTGCGTCTCCAACCAGGCGAAGTGAGGATCACGTGGTCCCCATCCTGGAAGGCGAGTAACACCGACAGCGCCCAAACGCTTCGTGATTTCTTTCATACCCCTCTGCCAAGTCAAGGGCTGGCCACCTCTCTGCTTCCGTCACTCTGAGTTTGGCATGGAAAACAGCACCCTCCGGCAAACGATGGTTAGGCATACGTAACACATGTCCCGTCCAACGCAGCGTCTGGTGCTAGACACATTCTTCAATGAAAGTAAAGTGCCCGCAGTCGACAGTTTGCTTTCTAATTGCCTCGTTACGGATCCACACGAGATATGGTTCTGACACAACGATTGTCGAACACCCGAAGACATCTCAGTTCTGTTGCTCGAACAGGCCAAGTCTCCGTGAGACCGATTAATGGAGAAAAAAACATGAGTGTATGAGTGCAGCAGCAATACCAGGTGAAACATTTTGCATGTACAGAAGACACCTTCCGTAAAAGAAGGTAATCGGCCTCCAAGTCTGGCTATGTGAAGCACTGACACACGATGACCCTCGCCTACCGTCGTTTTTTTAACGAAAGATGAGGTCAAATTTTGTCGTCTGTGTGCCTGTTGTCGGAATCACTACCGGGGTGTTGGTAATGTGTTGAAATATTGGTAGCTCGGGTGAGTTTCTTGGTTGTTAATCATTTCACCGAGCTTGACAATTGACTTGCAAGTTGTCAAGCAATGATATTGTTTCCTGACCCAATATCATCATCAGTTACCCTACTCGACTTCTTGGTTTGAGTGCCTAGCGGAATTTCGTGACGTCGAATGGTGTTCAGCAATAATCGAGATATGGGGCAAATAACTAGAAATACGTTGAAAAATTGGTCATATGAACATAAGTTCGAAAACTTCTGAAGGAATTCCTGGTCATGGGAATCGCTGTATTTGGCGCTATTTGACTGACGGGTTTTTAATTTTTTGCATGAAGGTGCGTTTGTCGAAATATCTTTTGGGAATGGTGGCAGCAGTGTGGAAGTACCAAAGTAGTACCAGTTTAACCACATTTGTGTTTGTCCTCTTATCAACGACTGACGCTTGATATGCCGAAAGGAGTTGGGATATAAGGGGTGGCGTACAAAAAGCAGTAAACCACGTTTTGAGAAAAATTCCTAAATGAGCAGAAACGCCGAATTTACCAATCTACAGCGGCGACACCGAACTATTTTGGCTTGAACTGAACAGAAATTTCAGTGTGAAAATGTGCGTTCTTGATCATCACAGTTGGCAGTGTAGCTTACATGTTCTCGCACGTTTGGGGCACGCTTTCAGTGTCCACTTATCTGCGTGCTTGTGTTGCTCATTTTTAGAGCTCCTGTTCAAATGAAGTTCCTCGCTGATCTACGTAAAGCTCGGAGCGAATATAAAGGTGCTGAGCTTCGAGAAGTAAGTATCAGTAGATGTAATTTTTGTCGATTGCATTGGTTTGTACTTGTTGTCATCTGTAATTTTGTTGGAAGATTTTGGGGNCATTCCTGAATATGTGCTCCGGAAATCCGCTTGTTTTAGGACGGAGTCTGCGATGAGGTAGCTTTGTCAGATTCAATAGTAGACGAAATAAAAGTTCAGGCGAGGCTATTATTAGACGTAGCGAATACTTGGACTATTCCTGTGCATGTTGGGTCACATCATTCAGAGTGATCCATTTACCATAAGGCCTGACCTTTTGATAAACACAGATGTTGACAGGAAAATTTATTGGAACGCATTGTTCCAACACGGTTCGGCAGCAGCGTCATATAAGGTGGTCTTATCTCTGTCGCGTTTATTTTTCATCGGTTTCTGTATGTATATGTTTTCTATTGTTTACATTGTGAATTTAGAGATAAGTACTCATTTGCGAACTATGTTGGTGTTAACGGGAGGCTCAACTGGAATTCAAATACCCAATGTGGCGCGCAAATGCGACCTCAATTTCAACTAGAGCGATAATCAAGATATCTGGTCACATTTTTTGGTGCGGTAACGTCCATAAGGTTCGTGGAAATTCTGAACAATCTACTGTTGACACTGGTTTATATGGCCTTACCTTTTTGTAGTTTTTTTTATCAGACTTCATAACTTTCGTGGAAGTTCATCTGAGCTTTTTTGTGCATCCATCTATGGCACTCTCTTTCTGTAGCGGCTCCGAATGTTACGAAGACGCCTGGATGATCCGCAGCTGATGTGCCATGACATCGTCCGTAACATGCTTCTGGCATACAGAGATTGCGCAGTAAGTTCGTATGTATGAACTTTGTCCTTGATGAACGTCTGAGTCCTTATTTAGCCATATGTATACATTGGTTCTTGCTCTGTTCGAACTACTAGTATTTCGATGCTGCCAACGTGATTCGGTTATTCAGACTAGCGGCCAACGAAATTGGAATCAGCTGTCGTGCAGTGATGGCCGGTCTCAGAAGGTTGGGTTCGTTCCTGCCTCAAACAAATCACCGTTTTTCTCACCCGCAACGAATCTCCTTGCAAATTCAAAATCCCTTTATATAGGGATGTCGCACACCCCACTGTGTTATCAGAAGCGCTTTAGTGTCCCCATAAAGTATAAACAAACAACATGTACGATCTAGTCCTGCGTCCGCTGAACTATCCTATGTGAGTTTCCAAAAGCCTTACTCACATAGTACGGTTCCACCACACGCAGTGCGTGACACTCTGTCCTATCGTAACCTCACTGTAAATGCCTTTTTGGTCGAACATCTCTTGGGTCCCGCGGTGCGAGTCATAGATAAACATTCACATCACCCCCTTTTAAATAATCCTTTTGTCCTGACGCAATCATTCTAACGAGTCGCACCGCTCAAGCGTGAACACGTTCGCCTCCTAAGACATGATAGCTCGGGTGGGTCCAGCGTATGCTGATTGAGCAGTGGTAACCTACGAGCGTCACGTCAGATATCCAGAGGTGAAACCCCGTCACATCCCAAAATGACGATGCTGACGAGCTCTAATGAGAGCGAAACTCAAGTTCAGTGCTTTCCACCCTTTGATATGGACTAACCTTAAAAATTGTGCCAGGTCAGAAGCAGGACTGTCCAAACTAGATTGACGTGAACTTGAGTTCTAAAGAACATGTAACCACGTGCAGCAAGTAAGCAAACATCTTAGATAAACTAATACTGAGTTGTGCATGCTGTGACATGTCCACCCTATTTTCGCTCAGTTCTGATTTGGGCTTGTCCTAACTTACCCCCTCTTCGGGTTCCCATCAAACTGATTGGTTTACACTGGTCCATCAAGCATGCACGAGCAGTATACGCTTCAGTTCGGCTCAACGTTCACCAGCGGATAAATTAAATCGAACACGCCTAGCAGTTGAAATCAGTTGGCCAGCGCCGTCCACTCTCCAAATTTGAAATTCATTTGTATGCTAATTCGCAGTGCTTACGTCACGTATATATATGTATGTTTGTTTGTATGTATGTAATGTAATTAATTGTAATGTAATTGTAACGTAATTGTAATGTAATTGTAATGTAACTGTAATGCAATTTATTTCATTGTAATTGTAATGTAATGTAATGTATGGTACCGTGTTACAGGTGTTTGAGGTCCTTATATTTTTTCATTCAATGCCAGATCACCTGCCGCGGATTAGCGATCGAGTGATAATGGTGCTATACCCTGTCTAAGAGCAAGTTAACTAAACTGCTAACATCCATGCGTAGCAAACCAAAAGGCACTGGGATTCAGACTTTACATATGCTGATGATCCTCATCAAGGAAAGTGGTCTTCATGGCTTTTCAATGCAATTTGGCTTCATTTGCGTGATGAAATACTTCACAATTTATTCACCATTACTAACTCGACATTGTTTTTCTCCCGCCAGTAGGAAGCTCTGTTGTAAACAGTGTGAATATCTTCGCTGCACACAGGCATGATCCATTCCTCTTCTCTACTCGTCCTACTTTAAGGTCGCAACCCAAGATGTGCTCTACTGAGAATTACGGGTATAGTGGTCGAAAAGCCTTACTTCGACTGAAATAAGGGTGGTTTCGTTGGAAAACGCTACATTGCTGAGAAACACGGTCTCTGACACTTTTTTCATTTTCAGCAGCAGGCAAATCATCTCACGTTTTCTGTGCTGAAATCATACACGTCACTAATGTCCATGGATCTGGACCCTTGTTCAGGCTTTGGAAACCTGACAGTGGCTAACTCTCATGCTTCCTTTGGCTGTCATGACAGCTAGACACCGAAGGGATGTTACGGCTGGACAACTTTTTGGTACTTGGAAACAAAACTACCGTAAAATATACGGCGGGACACTTTTTGGTACTTGGAAACAAAACTACCGTAAAATATGGCGATCTGAGATAGGTGGGCACAAATAGATCGAGGTGGTGTTTTAATCTTCACTTCAGTGTGTTCAGCTGTTGGTATCTGAGATCAGACTTATCCGGCACATTCGACGCCGCTACCAAGGTTACCGTCAACGGTGACTTATTTCCCTATAAGAACACGTGCTAAATGAAGTAGGGAAGCGCTTGCTGACCTGATCAGAAATCGTAATTGATAATGGGGCCGCCAAACTGGTATCCATTTTATGAAATCGGGAACTCGTTCGCTAATTAAGATGATGCTATCGACAAACTCATTATCACAAACTGAAGATTATGTTGAGACTGGTGAAGATCACCCTAATTTGCGACAGGTTTTTTGAGTCCATCCGCGCTTAGTTTTTTGCTTGACTTCGAAATAAAATAATTGAAGCCCAGGAACTACATCCACCTAATGAGCCCAAATATAGTGAAGCCGGCTATGGATGAATATTACTGTTGAATTCCTGTCAGTGATGGCGGTGACGCCGTATCAAGGAATACTATCCGTCCCTATCAATAACACGTTTGCACTGAAAAAATACTTGGTCATCGGCATATGGCCAAGACTGCGTGTCTGCTACAGTAATGAGTAATGAGGTTTAGGTCATTCTCTTCTAATTCGTTTCTCCTGAAGCTGTTATACACACAGCGTTTCTCAACCAGCAAATTCTTAACAGTTTACCTCTTCTTAATCTCGCATGCTCACTCCTTTATTTGGGTACAGGGTACGAACTCTGTTAACCTACGCTTATCTTTGACGGATTTTTGTTTTTCAACGACCACAGAGAAGTGTTACCGTCGACAGTTATAGATGCCGGCGTTGAGCAGCACTTGGCTCAGCTAGTTTAAGACCACCCAACTAGCCATACACAATTCATGGGTGTATGACCGAATCGCACTCTTACGAGGTCCGTTTGTTTCTACTTTGTTTGTAGGTAAGCCGAGTCACCATCTCCAGTTGGCCTTCATTGCAGTGGTAGTTTGGGAGAGTCGTAGTGGTTTAGAGTGGATATTGTCAGTCTAGAATACACCCTTGTGTTTTGTTTGTTCAGTTGAACACAGCCCCTTATAGATCTGGGACGTTTTTCTCTTCCACTTCTGACCGGTCTGGCCATTGTCCTCAGAGCGAAACATAATGTACTCTAAGTGGATTTGGAACAGATGCCAAAGTTTATTAGGACAGTGGTCGAGATTCTACTGCATCTAGGGGTGGAGAATTCTGGTACTTTTTGAAGGTTGTAACTTAGGGAGCTTCAGTGTTGCACTTAAATAACTAGTCCATTCGGAGGTTGTCGTTGAGCAACGGCGTTGTCGATACATCCACCGCAAGGGCCGAATCATGCTTGTTCGTCGTGATTCTTGGAAAAAATGTGGGCTAGTTCCGGTATTTATATTCAAAAGTTCACCTTCAACTGGAGTTTATCTTCTGTCAGTCTTGAAAAGTTCCTTCAAGTCAAAAGTCTAGTGCTTCAAGGCTTATTCGAATTACTTGTCCTCTACCTCTCCCAGTAGTTGTCTACATATACTACTCGCACCTTCCTTTTTCACGCTCGTTAACCTGTATCATCATAATGGGTAAACAGTCAGAGATCCTCACTCCCCTGTGCGGCGTCTACATTAGATCAGGCATTGACTTATCCCCTATAATAAATGTTGATTTGTGTTTTAAGCCGGAACATATACGGCGTGGTGGAACGCACCGATCCATTTTTATCCGAACGATCGGCTTAGCCACATACCACTGTTTCTACAATAAATATGGTCGGATTTTTTCAGGATTGTCAGCTTACAAAGGACGGATCGGTTATGTGTGGGTGCGTGTAGATGCGGTACCCACCAAACCACTCCGTGTATCGTATAGACCCATACCATTTCTTTGGTTGGCACCAATCGCACACGAACCCTTGGATGCACAACTGCTTTCCGCGTGATTTATGCCGGTATGTAAGTTTACATAGCTCCAGACTTGATTTCATCAAGCGTATTGCCCTATTTTCTGACAACCTCAGGATTACGATGGAATGATCAAACTAGTGAAGGCGATTCGCCAGCCGGACGTACTTCCAAACGCAGTGGACACAAGCACCTTCACTTACTTGTATGCCTTCGCACTGAATCGTCGCAAGAAGCCCGGGGATCAGGAACTAGCCCTGAAAGAGATTACCGGGGTATGTTTCAGCTGCTACGCTATCATTCATTTCTTTTTGTTTCAACCTGATGATAAAAGAGCCCCCGCAATCCTCACAATGGTCAATATTCGTGCCCTCACGCTTGTGTGCGTGTGATTGTTGTCCAAGTAACTTCTAACTGTCCATGCCAAGAGCAAACTGAATTATGGCTGACTTGAGTTATTTGTATGGGTGTAATTTTGGACAAATGAGATGCTACCATGGGGACTGTCCTTCCTTCATAAGGAACCTTGTCTTCGGTATTCCGAACTCTCACCTGTCGCTTCCTCAACGATCGCCCCTCGGTGTCCCAGCTGGGTAGATGGGTTACATCGGATGCGAGCGACTCAAGCCTCTGCGCCTTAGATCCATCATATTTAACTGATTACACTCGGTTTTGATCGCAAAGGTGATAGCGATCAATCCTCTAATTCCACCGACTGTCTTGTAGATAGCACTTTTCATTTTCAAAAGCTAGGGATGCATTCAGACACATAATTCAGAGCACTGCTACGGATAATATTCGTAATCTGATCCCATGGAAATTCGAGGCATTAATGCACAGCATTATCGGTGTAAGTGACTCATTGTTCAGCAGAATATACCTGCGATAAAATAGTTGTGTGTGGTGCGAGCAACCAGCTACTAGCACACGCTGGGAAACTCAACCCATTTGTTTCCACGGGCTTGGTCTGACAGTTATGGGCCTAAGGTTAACAATGCTGATTGTGGTAGGATGGTCGCTTTCTGTTCACCCTCCAGCCGTATTTTATTGCTTCAAGATGTTTAAATAGTTGCACACGTCGTTTGGCTCATTCCGCTTCTTGTTCTATTTATTTAAGACCCATAAATAGAATTCCGTGTGATCGATGACTCCGGAAAAGGACGCCAATTGGCAGTGTATATTATTGGTTGTTGGTCTGTTCGCCGAGCTTGGCAGTTGGATTGCAAACGTTTCATCACCAATCGAGGTGACATCGTCAGTGCAAGGTTGAGTGGGTGAATTCCTCCTCTTCTGCGTGTGATTATATAGCTTCTAAACAGTATCTGGTAGTTCTGGAAACGGTCGTCGTGTAGTTTTATTGGTCTCTCGTGAATCTGATGTCTCAATCTCCTGTGTCTGGTTGGTTCGTTGGATGCATTCAATTCGGCAGTTCTGTATGTGGTTGTCATGCTGTTATTCGGTCGTTCCCTTTTTGCTTTGTGGTGTGGGTTTTACTTATTTGATTGGTTGATTCATCCAACCAATCCAATCATCCAACCAATCAATTCATTCAACCAATCAAATGAGGAAAATTCACACCACAAAGCAAGAAGGAAACGACCGAATCACAGCATGACAACCACATACAGAACTGCCGAATTGAATGCACCCAACGAACCAACCATACACAGGAGATTGAGACATCAGATTCACGAGAGACCAATAAAACTACACGACGACCGTTTCCAGAACTACCAGATACTGTTTAGAAGCTATATAATCACANNNCTAAGGTCTGATTGCGCCAAGCCGAGACGATGTCGCCGGTTGTCGATTGGTGATGAAACGTTTGCAATTCAACTGTCAAGCTCGGCGAACAGACCAACTACCAAACAGCGCACCCGAGCTACCTACATTGCACAACATTGCTAATGTATATTATTAATCATCTCTCTATGGGGACCACTTTTTTAGTGGCAGCCTTCAGGAACAGGCTTTCCCTAAGCTAATGGCGTAATTATCGTTGTCTTGTCTTCGACGCATGCTAAAAATTTCATGGTACTGCAATAGTGTTCCACTGACATTTATTTTACTTGTTGCAGCGTCTATCCACTCTCCAATGCAATTTCTAAAATACGACCAGATTCATCAACTGGCAACAGTACACTGTTACTACTTCCTTCTATGGCTTGAAATAATCGTCCGATCCTGCCTAAAATTCCGTCAGCTTTTAAGTCATTTTCTTCCATTTACCTGATCTTAGTATCGCATCAGCGATCACTGGTTTGATATCCATGCACCAGGTGTCAACTGGGCTATTGACTTTTTTCACAGAGCTCATGTACTGGTACTTCTTATGTCTACGTATTTCTGCTCCCTCTTTACTAAGGAGAACTAAGATAGGTACTGATAGTAAATGCCGAAACGCTTAGAAATATCAAGCAGTGTTTGTGAGGCGGTCAGCTCTACACCCTATTTGTTTTGGTCCTAACAGCATTTCGCGCACACAAATCACGTTATTGTGACCAATTCGTCGCAAAGTTATGGGTTTGGTAGCTCTGTGGGATTACGCAGAACCATTTCAGATTTGAAGATCTTAATTTTCAAAACTCTGTAAAGGTGATGGGTAATCTTAACAGAATTGCGATCAGAGTGGTTGCTTTGCTGGCAGTTCGTTTGCTTTTGCTTCTGAGGAGACTTGACAATTCATACTACCGCGATTCTACTCCCTTTGTCATTGTGCTGCACTGCACCCGCAGTTTTAACCTCGCGAATGTGGAAAATAAAAGTTTCGTCGCATATGAGCTCGAATTGTTCGTAACTAGTACTGTACACTCCCTCCAGCTCTTTCTTTTGATAGACGAGATCATTTAACCTGTCCGTGACTCAAGTTTCTATTGGGATAATACAACAGTGCTCAAGAGTTTCTATGCTTGTATAATGCAGTTTAGACCGGTTGTGCATCAGATGCACACTTCCGTCTTCATTATAGGCTACCGAACTCACCTACTTCTAGTATGGTCTGGTGACTTGTATTGATCAGATTCTCTGAAATCCGCCTCGTTTTGCTACCATTCGCACGCTACTCAGCTTCAGGAGAGCCAATATCAGTGTGTAAGATGTATTGTGGTCGTAAAGCATCAGTCACTGCTTTAATGTCGTATAAAAATGGAGAGTGTGTAGTCACACCATTTCAGAGGTCATGTCACCCGAGATAATTCTACTCTTGTACCCTTTTTCCTACCGTATCACATGAGCAACTGAGGAAGTGCAATCAAAATACCTGGGGTAAAGACCTAGTCGCTAAAATGACTTCTTTTCACACACGTCTTAGTACGTTTTAAGTGACGTGAACGTCACGAATTTTTCCGTCACCTTGTGGTTTCCGACAAACAACAACAACCTCTAGTCACAACGCGTCCGCCGTCGTGCAAATGCACCGCACACATGACACCTCGTCTACTATTGATCCACAGCACAGCACAACCCGGAATGTGTGGTTTCACTTATTCCACCTGACCTCTGCTCACCAGCGGCCTGTCAACTGGAGTTCGTTTTTCTCTACCCGAAACTGATTGTGCTAGGACGATTTGTTTTGCTCATAATTCTTTCATGGGATGGTTGTTTTGATGGTCTGACCTGGTAACCGTTGTTTAGACAATCGGCGACAATTTAGCCTTCCGCTGAAGACTACCACGGCCTTCTAACTGAGTTAGTTTACTGTGTACAGTGTACTGGCTTACAATAGGTAGAATGTCCACTTTCACCATGACGCGTATCGTGGGTAGCTATGTGTCATCCGATTTGTGAAAGCAGTCCGTCTCTCAGGTTTTGTCCCTTCCGATCATTATTCACGTTTCATTCGCGGCATTCTCATAGCTCATTGTTGCAAACGAGGTGCATCCGATTCCGGAAAGGTGAAATCCCGATTGCCTGCAGTTTACCATTGTACAAGCATTAATTTCCGGTTGTGTGCACCCCTAATTTGTCAGTAGTATGGAAACGGGGTTTTCATTGAAATCTATGTGGAAGTACTGTTAATTGGCATCAAAAGCAGGCGATCCCGGTAATGGTGATTTCCAGTTATTCCATTTTTGAGGGGACGCGCCCAACCAAAAGCCAGCATAAGTTTAATTCAGGTTAGAAACTGAGCTTTTTGTATGGTGGTTCGGGTCGCCGCACTATGTGATGAGCACCGGGGGTGAAAGGTCGCAGGTAGAGAAAACGAATAAAACTATACAAGGTTGGTGGTTTAGTGGTTGAAAATAAGATCGCAAACACTGTTTGCCTGATACTACCTCATTGGTAAGTGCATCGAACCACTGATGTGTTTGTTCATGTCACCTCAATCTCGCAAACAACGTTCACCGGCTCAAATACCGTCCGTTGTGATATATTTTGCCCATCGTGTGGGGTCTTACAGTTAGAACCCGTCACAGTAAATGACAGCGTGACAATCGATCACGTATTCTGTGGAGCACATTACCAAATCAGCGTGGTTGGTGTGGCCGAACCGATTTACCAATCAGACAATCATTCGCCGCCTTTCAACATTACTGACCCGATATTTTGTGGTATACGTGCAGTACTTCGAAGGCCTCCATAAACTGAGATGGCCAGTCTTCTTCTGTGCTCAGCGACGAGGTTTCACAACCATACCACAACGGTGGATTTCGCCGTTTCTGGATAGACTGGTGTTCCGCGGCTTCTGAGATATCCAAGCTGAAGGAGCGCAGTGGCCTGTGATGGTTTTGTCATTCAGTTCTCCAGCATGACTGTCATCTGACGTGGTATAGTGTCCAGATAAGTATATTTGTCGGCACTTAGGAGGTGCGAATCGTGTGGCAAAATAGTTTGGACTTTCATATTTCGGACCGTTTTCATATGTTCCTCGGTAAGTTCTACGCCGAAGTATGAGATATAGCTGTGGATCTTTCGACAATCCTATTCCGAAGTTTCAATGAAAAAGCGACGAAAGACAGCTCTAGTGGGCACTGCTTATGGTGCTAAAATCAGGGGGAAAGTCATCATGGGACATTCACACACTCGTGAAGAACTACTTGTAAGGATTTGGTGAGTGTAATTTTGGGAGACACCGCCACAAAGCGGTGCAATCAGCTGTTTCCAATGCAGCTTAGACTCTAGGCTGATTAATCTGGCATTCCCATGATTCCCATATATATACATGAACAGTGATAGCTATCTCTCATCTCCACTTTCTCTAACTCCAGATAGTTTTCCAGATGGTGATCGGGCCGTCTTCCGTTTGTGAGTAAGGAGGCCGGGTAGGCGACTTTTCCCCTAGTCGTCTTAAAAAGTCCAAATTCGTTTTTATCTACTTCTGGAATCGAATAGTTGACATCCCATTTGTAAGCTGGTAGTGCGTTGATGGTAATGCTAAACATCTGAGGCCAGCTACATTATTCTTCGAAACTGTCCGCCCATTAGAGCAGACAACTGAAATTGGAGTGAATTTTGGGGCTTTTTTTTGCCTCGATGTAGGATGCAGATTACTGTGAGATCCGTCTTACATTTGGTTATGGCTTTGCACAGTCGTAATTTCGAACTCGTCATGTTTCGAAGTCTCGGAGCCAGTCTTATCCGGCTGATCGGTTTGTTACACTTTCAAGAGTTGTCTAAGCAGCTGCGTGTGGCAGACTTTTCTGGCCTTTGCATCGTGCAAATTGTGATCGTCATATTGCTAAATCGATCTCTTGGTCACAAGAAAACAAGTTTTAACATGGTCACGAAGCAGAGCGCGGTACGAGTCCATGCTCGTCATCGTAAATTAGCGACAGTTTGGAATACAAGATCGCCACGTCAATGCTACGTGGTCGATCTACGTCCCTTTTGAGTTACGGTAGCAACGGCAACCGGCAACCGGACGCGCACGCTCAGCGACGAGGTTTCACAACCATACCACAACGGTGGATTTCGCCGTTTCTGGATAGACTGGTGTTCCGCGGCTTCTGAGATATCCAAGCTGAAGGAGCGCAGTGGCCTGTGATGGTTTTGTCATTCAGTTCTCCAGCATGACTGTCATCTGACGTGGTATAGTGTCCAGATAAGTATATTTGTCGGCACTTAGGAGGTGCGAATCGTGTGGCAAAATAGTTTGGACTTTCATATTTCGGACCGTTTTCATATGTTTCTCGGTAAGTTCTACGCCGAAGTATGAGATATAGCTGTGGATCTTTCGACAATCCTATTCCGAAGTTTCAATGAAAAAGCGACGAAAGACAGCTCTAGTGGGCACTGCTTATGGTGCTAAAATCAGGGGGAAAGTCATCATGGGACATTCACACACTCGTGAAGAACTACTTGTAAGGATTTGGTGAGTGTAATTTTGGGAGACACCGCCACAAAGCGGTGCAATCAGCTGTTTCCAATGCAGCTTAGACTCTAGGCTGATTAATCTGGCATTCCCATGATTCCCATATATATACATGAACAGTGATAGCTATCTCTCATCTCCACTTTCTCTAACTCCAGATAGTTTTCCAGATGGTGATCGGGCCGTCTTCCGTTTGTGAGTAAGGAGGCCGGGTAGGCGACTTTTCCCCTAGTCGTCTTAAAAAGTCCAAATTCGTTTTTATCTACTTCTGGAATCGAATAGTTGACATCCCATTTGTAAGCTGGTAGTGCGTTGATGGTAATGCTAAACATCTGAGGCCAGCTACATTATTCTTCGAAACTGTCCGCCCATTAGAGCAGACAACTGAAATTGGAGTGAATTTTGGGGCTTTTTTTTGCCTCGATGTAGGATGCAGATTACTGTGAGATCCGTCTTACATTTGGTTATGGCTTTGCACAGTCGTAATTTCGAACTCGTCATGTTTCGAAGTCTCGGAGCCAGTCTTATCCGGCTGATCGGTTTGTTACACTTTCAAGAGTTGTCTAAGCAGCTGCGTGTGGCAGACTTTTCTGGCCTTTGCATCGTGCAAATTGTGATCGTCATATTGCTAAATCGATCTCTTGGTCACAAGAAAACAAGTTTTAACATGGTCACGAAGCAGAGCGCGGTACGAGTCCATGCTCGTCATCGTAAATTAGCGACAGTTTGGAATACAAGATCGCCACGTCAATGCTACGTGGTCGATCTACGTCCCTTTTGAGTTACGGTAGCAACGGCAACCGGCAACCGGACGCGCACACTTATACTAAAATTCCGGCTTGAATCACCCAACCCCACCCCACACAGCTGAGTGTACCAAAAACTGATTATTCACTAACGAGTTAAACAACAAGCAATTTCAGGGCTGTGGTTGATTGCTTCCATTGGATGATCAGTTTGCAGAGTCGCGCCAACCCAAAGCCAAAAGACAGTGAACCTCAGTGAATATTGGGCATCACTATTGATAACACTCTTGTCCTATTGTGGCTAGTTCAACGCTCAGACGTGTCGCTTTATTCGGATTTGAGCACTGGCTGAAACATATGCTGTTACAAATTTGTTTTATCCTTGTGACTTGTGTTCAGCCTCACGTGGTGGCCGAATAAGTGAGCGTATAAATGTTATCGTATTAATCGGACTTTTTGTTTATGCGACGATAAGGGTCTAGTTAAGATCTTTGAAGTGTTACATCGTTCAGGATAGCGACCACCGGTTAACTGTGTAAATCCATCAATTTAATCTGTAGTAGAAGTTTTAGCCTGAAGAAAGCAACTTAATGAAATCGTTGTGAACGTTCCAAACTTGTTCGCGGTTGATTGCATTTTAGAGGGGATTCCTCATGTGAGAGAATGATTCTGATCAGTCTCCGGGGTGTTCTCTTTAAAAGGCTGTCAGTTTGTCGCAGACTAATATGTTCAGTTAAAAGCTTTCCTTGCCACCGATGGCTAAGGCTTACAGCACACGCGAGGCCTTGCCGTTCCCCTTCAATGTGCCTGTGTTCATAATCCTTTGTTACCTATCTGATGGTTGGTTAATTTTTCGATCGCCAGCATATGTGACTCAACTATGCTTGTTTGGCAGTTGACCGTCACCAAGAAGCATTGTTGCTGATGGTTCGATTATTCCTGTGCTTGAAATATTTCAACTCTTAGGGTACCACGCATGTGACCGGGAGGTCCGTGGCTTGAACGACTTTTCGATTGTTCCTATCTAGGTTTTGGCAGCCATTGCGATTCCTTCGAGTTGTATGGCACCGAAGGAATGTCACAGCTGAAAGACCCACTGTTAACATACCAACATGAAAGTCAATCTTGACTTTAGCGTTCGGTGGAACTGAAAACGTTCTGTCTGGTGATGCAATTGTCAGTTGTTCCAGACAACAGTATAGCTTGGTTCTTGGTCCATACTGCATATACACACGAGTACAGAACGAGTCATCTTTTATTCACCCCCTACCACTTCGAATAGATTCCCTAATCTGCTCAAATACTCTCGTTCTAGTTTATGCCCTAACACCAATAAATCTTTGTTCTTTATTAATCTTTCTTTAACATCACCGAACATCAGCTCATTGAAACGGGTGTGAACTGTTCAGCAGACATGTACGGGCTTCGTGGGAGAATTTACAAAGACCGATTCGTTCAATCCCCCGACTACTCGGATACGGAATCACTAAAGTTAGCCATTGAAAGCTATAGAACTGGATATCAAGCTAGCGCCAGCGATTATCTTGGCATCAACCTTGCTACTTTGTTAGCTTGCTATGATCCGGACTCCATATCTGGCGCAGAACATCGCGAGATTTGTGAGTTTGTTTCGTTTCTCTTTTTTTGGGTTCTGCAAAGGTAGGATCCGTTGTCATGTCGTTCCTGCTTACTTTTTCATTCCTATGGATGGCTTACCTCCAAAGCAATCCCTCCGGCACACCCTTCGCCGACCTGAACTAGCTTATCACTTGCGACTCATGTGCCCCCTTCAATCATTTTGTTTACCTCTTCCGTTACTCCCAGTTCTTTACGGACCTTCGGTGTCCGTTGGCTTTTTAACGTATTCAAAGGCCGTTTAGGGTGGTGCGCACCTTTTAATCCCACTGGCTTATCCACTTCTATTCATTAAATATTCCCGTGTTCTATCTTAGCTCACCACTCACTCTAATCTCTCACAGGTGCACGCTTGAATTGTTCCATCGGAGCGCTAGGAGATATTTCCCAGCTTACAGACTACTGGGACCTGGCTACCCTGTTTGAACTCTGCGTGCTGAACAGGAATTATTCCGGAGCTGTCCCCATATTGGACCAAATGTTTCGAATGGATCCTCCCGCCTGGTTAGTTACTGACTGATGAAACATAAATAACACACGTTTATCACGTCGTTTATCGTCATCTACTTTGTCCGTTGACCTAGTTGATTGAGTTTGAAGAACCGTGCTTACAGTTGAATATAACCGATCTCTTTATCTGCTCATAGATTGGGGATGAGAAAAACTCCGTAGTTAACTCGAAACCCACAATAATCTTTCTTGGCCGATAAAGCGTTGTAGCGGGTTGGAAAAATATGGATCGAATGGCATTCTGGAGTTGCCTTGTTACAGAGTTCTATGAAGAGCAGTTTTAACTTTTGAAAAGTCTACTAAAAATGAGTAGATTGACAAGACAAGAAATAAACATACTTTGTTGCCAACAAGCAAGTAATGGGGTGGAGGTAGGAAGGTGGTGTTTCGGTTGGCTGTAGAGTGCTGGTACTTGATTCCCTCGAACGGGAAGACTTTCCTTTGAAGGTTATGAATAGTAAACTTCCAGCTTAATCTGTTTAAGAAGAGAGCAGGAAGGGGTCACTGGAATTTGTAGAGAAGATTGTGTTCTTTTGAGATTAATAGGGCCAGCGGAAATCGGTAGCTTTTGTTTGGCTGTCGTCTATTGCATTGTCAGCCAGCACGAAGGCATTACAACTATGAGGTCGTACGTATCTCTAAGAAGAGAGAATAAATGAGTGCCACCGTTAGCAAATCAAGGATTTTTTCGGGTATGTAATCGATATTGAGGTGGGGTGGTAGTTTCCCTGGATTGGCCAGGGTTCGTGTACCTTGACTCGATCAAATCATCTGCATGTTTTACTCGTATCAGTAGCTATCCGCATCCTATTTTTCAGCAATACACGACATTCCATAGGACATTGATTGTTACCATTCAATCGGCCACAATGTTTGTTTTATGACAAAATGGGAACTGCTTAATTTCATCCCAAGTGATTTGATCTTATCAGCGTGCAACTTCGACACGCACATTTTCACCCCCAGGACTGGCGGTGACTATTTCTACCTCAGTTCATTTGGTAATCCCTCGGCAATTTTAAGGATCTTGGATAGTATGCCGAACTAAATCAGATGTATTGATGAAACTAACTAGAAAATTACGGAAGGCCGGACGTGTGTTTGTCAACTTCAAGAATTTAGGCTAGTGACCTTACCTCGATTGTACACAAAACCCTAGGGTTTCAATTGTTTCAGGAGTCACAGTACTGGTATTCGTCTCGCGGCTGTACACTAGTGGCACACCTTGATCACTTCCTGGTTGGCTCCCCTGGGTGTCATTCTTCTGTACTAGTGTCGGATGTTGACCTCCAGTTTCCTAGACGGTTATGTGCTTATAGCTCAGTGACTAAGGCGCAAACCTAAAAACTGGAAGATATGTGGTTCGAACCCAGCCTCACCATCTCGGTTCCTTCCGTCCAGGTTTGGACAACCTGGCAGTCTCCAAGCCCTCGTGCTTCCCTTGAGTGGCATGATAGCTAGGCACCGAAAGAGTGCTACAACTGAGCCATTACGATTATGACCATGATTAATAAAGCATTCTCATCTGAACTTTGCCAACAATACTTCACATCCCCTTCATGTGGTATTACATGTTTCTCATTGCACTTGCACTTTGTCTTTTTCGCTGTCTATTTTCATAATTGAATATAGTCTTACTGAGCCTTGTATTCATATACTGTCTTTTGTGTACATGAGAGCCCGTATACATGCGTTCATGCAGTTTTTCTTCCTCGCCCGCCCCAGGAAGTTGTCTTCAACAATCCAAAACATCAAGCTTATTTGTCACTTCAGACGAATTACATCGGAGAAGTCTTACAAAGTAAGCGAGCTAAACGTTTTTCCATTCTGTTGATAATCCTTTCCAGATACTCGTTTGTAGGAAAAATCATTACCATTAGCATAAATCTACCAACATTCGGTTTTACTCTGATGTTCTATGGCAACCCGAAAGGTGGGATATTTGGTTAAAAACCCGTTTTATCATGTTTTTCACTTACCTTGGATTGGTACGACTAGTGCTGATGTACTTTAGTAGCGTTGCCGAACTTTCTTTGGAGATTTGTCAGGCATACCCTGTCCTCAGAATATATATTTTGGCTCCATTGATCATTTGAACAAGACCTTTTGCGGTTATCAACACCCTAATAATCCAACCCAGCACATCGTTGCAATCAGACACATTGCAAAGGAACTGGCTAGAGGTTCGAGCAGTAGTATAACACCTTAGAGAACTACTTTGATCTTATGATAATGAATGTTGAGTGGTTAACAGGCCTTTCTATCTGCTATACCACACTTAAAACGGTAGAGTCTCTATTTCTCACCTTAAGGACGAACTATACGATGGTCCACTATCGAACCCTCAAAACATGTTTTTGAGTCTCAGAAACCTGGCTGCTCCCCTCTGGCCTTCCTGGCAAGGTTACACCTTGTGGAACGACATTTCAGTCAATGTAGCCCGCGGCATCATTGCAGCACTCAAGCCCGACTACCACGTCAAGGTGGCAGCTTTAGGTTATCTGAGCTCCTTGAAATCACATTTTGGCGGTCGATTCGGAGTAGATGCTCGCCGCACGGACAACGGAGATCGACTCCTTCAGTTGTGTGCTGATCATGAACTGTTTCTGGCAAGTACGAACTTTCAAAATAAACGTTCGCACTGCGTAACCTGCTGGCCACCATCCGTGGACCCAGTTGAACCATGTGGCCGTCAGCCACCGGTGGAGAGCCACAATTCAAGACTGCCGTTCCCTCAGGGGCACACCACTTGATTCCGATCACGCCATGGTGCGTGCACGCCTGACAGTTCGTTTACATCCAGCCCCTCGCAATCCACTGTCTTCGAAGAACTACCATAGCTCAACAGTATCGATCTGAGGTTTCGCTGACTACGGGAGCTTTGTGGAATAATTTTCCTTAGACTGATCGGTATAATGGGACTTGGATCCTCCGGAAAGTCCTCACTAGCCTTCAGAATCGTTTCCCCTCCTTCCAAAGAATACTCCAGATGCCATTTTCTCACGGTAGTCATTCTCGAAGGGGGAATGTTTTGCCTATGGCTTGCAGTTGGACATGTAAAGGCTGCAAATGTACACTTGAGTAGAATCTGTGTGTTAAAAATCCTCGTGTTCACGAATGGACCTGCCTTATTGTGATATACAAGTCGGCCACCCTAAGCAACGCAAAGTCCTAGGTTCTGCCTAAACAATACACAACGAAGACAGTATGGACTGCGTGCCTTAATTCCCTCCTCAATTTTATCTCGTTTTCTAGTTGTCCGTGTGTTTGTGTTCCGCTTCTCTCGTAGTTGACTATTTCTGTCCCTTGAAACCAGTCGGAATGTTTCACTCATCGAAACTTGGAGGCACATCTGTGCGAGGTCTTCCTTGAACAGACAGCACGTAGCGTACGGGATTATTGCATTTATAGCATACACAAGATTCACAATAACTGCAGAGGGTAGTATTTGAAAACGGCGAGTGTCCATCTCACTGATAATATGGTCAGCCGTATGTACTAGGGGAGTAAAACCATAGACTCGAAGCAGAGTGCATGTACCCAAATGTATTGCTGCAGATTGACGTGTGCCGCGAGACGAAAATCATTGTCCCTACATTGCCTTCTTTCTGTTGTTATTTTCGCCCACTTTCTTCACTTCACGCTAGATACCAAACAATTTCAATTTCTGGCTGGAGTTTCTATTTGACGTGCAAGTGGAAACTGAAGTGGAAACACAGGAAACCGGTGGGTCACTTTCTCCACGCGCAAATAAGAAGTTCTTAGCTTATTGGTCTAGTGGTCTTCGAGCTTCATTCTAACCCGATGTTATTTCTTCAGAGTTGCACTGCCTTACGGAGAGACGTAGATAATAATCGACCTGTGGCAGCAAAAACTTTTTGTCGTGTTACATATCATACACGTTCCGCATCAAGTAACTGCAGTCCTACACTAGGTTCATAGGCAGTCGGGTTCGTTGCACCGAAACACCGTTACCGACAAGGACTATAAGCGAATGCTGTGATTGGTACCAGCTAGGGTTTTGTGCTATACTTGGATTCCACACGTACCGTATGATGTATGCGCACCTCTGACACAGTGCTAAATTCAACGCTTTCCTCAGATAGGCCACCCTTCAGTCCTGAAAATCTTCAAGAGATCCTCAAACATCCCCTTTCTTGATGAACTATAGCCCAGGCTCTTAATTCCTCATCCTAGCGATGGTGACACATCATCAAGCTCATCTCCGGCCAAATAGTCACATTCAGCTGCACACATCTATGGAGCAATACATGTATTGTTGCACAAATAAACTCATGCCACATCGGCCGTCGCGTGGTGCCATCAGCCGGGTCGCCTTACTTGCTGCATACAGCAGGGCGGGTAAGCGAAAACAGGCTACTGCAGACGCCTCCCTTCTTTCTCCTTCACA
>NW_008751700.1:135271-163551 GCF_000715545.1 Opisthorchis viverrini | reverse complement strand
CTTCCGGGATGGGGACCGCGTGATCCTCACTGTGCCTGGTTGGAGACACTACAAGATATGGCTGCCAACCGATGTCAGTGGCGCTCTTATTGTCAATTTCTATCCAGATTGCCTGAATGACCGTTTGGAGGTGTAGGCACTTCGGAATGATTGTAGTAAGCCAGCACTAAACCCCTTCCCCGTCCACCTTTATTCTTTTCTTCACAATAAGACTTCCAATTAAATCATGGTTGTACGGCAGTGAAGCATTGGTGTTGAACACTGATGTCATGCTGTCGTTGATGATGATGATGATGATGATGATGATGATGATTGTTGCTTCCAGTAGTCCACCAAAGGTGGTATTGAGCAGCCGGTTTGCGCGTGTGTGCAAAACGCCACGGGATACATTTTTAATCATCCCCCAAGCACGACTGACATGATATTTGAACTTGTTGCTACTCCAGCCACGAGCTGCCTTCTGGCGATGAGAATTTATTCAAGGCTTGTGTTGGAAAGTTAGATGTCTGATCTGTAAAGCGATGAGTCACTGTCCACAGGGAGCTTATACTTTATGTTGATGACTTGCTTGGCTTCGGTTAGACCATGGCGGCGTTTAGCAAAAACAAACATTCCATATTAGCGAAATGCACTCATTTGCAAACCAATTTGGTTTTGCAAGAGACTCACCTAGGACCCAGCTGAATCTCTCGTTTGTGATGTTTCCAGGCAACAGTGTGCTGCACCAGGCCGCCTCACGTTTCAGTTGCTACCATATTCGAGATATTGCGATACATGCATGTACGTAACGTACTACTCAAGGCTGCTGTCAAAGGGTCTTATGAGTAGTGCATTACGTATAAACACTCCACATCCTCTTGAAGTCCGTACTACCGCTTACTTACCTTGGACCATGTAGTATCCGTCTGCCTTCCGCTGCATGGCTAGGGAAAATAGCTGTTTCTCTTCTTCCGAGCTTTCCTATGTGTATTTGCGACAGTTTTCCGTTCACTTTTATTCGGTGCTTGCTGTTTCCACGAACGTTTTGTATTCACTATTATTCTCCCTGGGCTGCATACAGATACCACAGGGCCCGCTGCCGAAGAGTATCAAACATTGTTTCTGGTATTGATCATGGGAAGTCAGGATGCAGATTGGAAGCCGGCCTATTTGGATATTGGCCTAGATCCAAGACGACTGCGGATCACTTTCTGTGATCAGAATGAACCCGGCATGCTATCACCATTGCCTGCTCCAACGGCAGTCCCTGCTGAGGACTCACCGGCGAGTAGATCGGAATCACTTGTAAATTACTTCGACCTGTCCGTGGAGAATATCAAGGGAATCAGGTGGGACTTTGCATAACTATCGTTTGATTTCTCATTATCGCTTTCTCCCGTGTACTATCCTTCCCACATTTGTGGTTTATATAAAACACAAAATTGTTCGATTCGTTTCCCTACCAACGCCGGTGCTTTCGCGCAAAAAACCACACCAGTGCGACCACCTTCTCAGGTTTCAACATGCTTGTTAAAAATGGACGGGAATTTGACAGGACTTAAAATGAAGATTTCTAGTATACCTACCATGAAGAGAAAGACAGCTGGGATGAACTCGACTCACTGACCTCTCACCCACCGGAAAGGCGCGTTGCGGCTTGTGGAACCTAGCTAATTAAGTGTGATGAAGAACAAGCGTCCTCGGTAGCGCAGTTGGTGGGTCATCCGTCCGGTTAGTGGGAGTTCGTTTGTCTACCCCCAGGTGTGTTTCCTTGCTCAATCCTGTACTTATGCCTCCAGCTTAAGATACAGTATTTCCTTGTTACATTCGACTTTATTAAACTGCACTGTAAGCTCTACTAATAAGGTAAAACAACAAGGAGTGATTAAACCCTCATCAGGCGTCTTTCTGTCGCAAGGCTTTGTTCAAATGGGTCGACATGGTTATACGACAATATTGCTGATGACGACGATGATGAAGAAGTGTTTTTTATAAGGGTATTTCACATTTGCTTTCATCCAACTGACGTACAAATACCATCATACCTCCTACCACAGAGTTACTTGTGTACAGGTTATTGTTCCTCAGTAACATCGTCCAATCAGCCACTTGAAACTACAGCAGTCCGCTGGAAGGAGTGACCTCCGGCAACAAAAAGTTTCCGTCCCACAGTGAGCAACTAGGAAGGCCTCACAAAGACAATGTATCTATCATACAAACCGTCTTCTATCATCCACCGCAATTTCATCTTTTGCTCGCAACGTCCCACAGTAGCAACTAGGAAGGCCTCACAAAGACAACGTATCTATCATACAAACTGTCTTCTATCATCCACCGCAATTTCATCTTTTGCTCGCAACTAGGTGAAAGGCTATAGCTTTTTCTCTAAAACTGCTCGAACAAACCTATAGAAAACAGGTAGGTCACACTGAAAAATTGCTACTGGTGGCGGGGAGTTTACTTTGTAATCTAGCTAGGGCTGTCCCAACGAAAGCTTGTTCTTTTGGACGGGTGCCGGTCACAGGAATGAATATGGAAATTATGATTGTTCTTTTTCTCAAGGGACTGGAGAACCTAACTTTGCTTAACTATAGGATTTCGGCTTGAGTGCCTGTATGAGCTGCGCGATTTCCGCTCCAATAATCGGAAAGTGAATTGTCCCCCTGGCGTTTTTAATGCGTACACTTGTGCGGGGTATGTTACGTCCTCAGTCGAGTGAATGTGTGAGTTGAGTGCGACTGTTCCACCACACAGGTGCGAATGGCAGTTAGAAACGCTCGGTGTAAAACTGAAAAACTGCAAACGTACGTGTAATAGCGAAAATCTCCCAATGGATTAAGGCACACGTTATACCCGCTTTTGGCCAATTAAAGATTATGCAAATTAGGAAAGGTATAGGTAATCAGTTCCGAAGACGGAGTGCTCTCGAAAAAGCGACGATTTTAGACCTACAATATGTGTCAATGACTTGATACATGTGATTTAGTGAAAGATACAGACAGGACAAAACAAGGAAGTTCTTGTGAACGTAGCGGTAGAGTTAGTCAAGAGGTGTTATTTGCCGACATTGACAAAGTGTTTGTGCGATACCTGTCAGTGAACGGATAATGACAAGGCGTAAAATCACCTTGAATAGACTCAAGCGGAGACATGAAGGAAGGAGGCCCACTCCAAACATGACAATAATATCCTAGGATGGGATGAATTGGAGACTTTATAGAGTGTAAAAACTTGATCATGGTGGAATATTTCTATACCCGATATAGGAAACCCATCACACTAGGTTTTCCCGTGACATGGACCTCGGCATGTGAGGACCGGGCTAAGTTGTCCGAAAACGATAGGCTAATGAGGATCAACGAGTTGGATTGAGCGCCACATTGGGTTCAGTAAACAAGCTCGATTTTGGAGTAGAATCACGAAAAGTAATGGACGCGTGATACTGATGCATTAGGTATTCAAATTTGGACAGTGATGGCCTCTGCCTGATCGTCGAACAGGGGGAGTAAGGCAAAGCTCTCGGAGCGGTCGGAAGAAAGAGTGCAGAGCGCCGTCATCTGCAAAGGCGTACGTAGCAGAAGTAACGGTTGACAATAAAGCGTCATTTTTGCGGAAAAGTACGTTACTATAGGTACACTTTGTAATCCGTTTTACGAGGAGAGAGAGCTCAGCTATCATAATGCCGTTTTCGCGAGGTGTAGGCAGTGCGCAGCCTCGTCCACATGATCGTGTAATGTGAAAACACAAACGATCTACTGAGGGCTAGGTGCATTGCTTCGCTGGTGGTGCTCGTTGACTGGCAACAGCGTCAAACGTTTCTTCACTACTGGACCCTTACGGTCGTCACACTAGTGTGCATCGAGTTCTTAGGTATATTTCCCAACTATGGTCAGTCTAAACAAACGTGCCGAACACAGTTATACATAAATCCGAATACAGTGAAAATGTTGTAAAACGTATACCGATTATACTGAATAAAATTTATGCTAATGCAACTCTCAGCTTTGCCGTACAATTTCAGTTTTCACCGTTCACTGGAAAGTTTCATAGAACCACATTTTCCTTAGTTGTTGGTACCAGACTGGTGGGAGTTTATTCTTTTAGATCCATATCCACTTGAAAAAGGTGAGATTTTGTTTACTGAAACGGACTCGGTCAAACTGCATTTTTTCGCAATCTGTTTACTAGTGACCCTAATTGGAGAGTTGTCTTTCTGTACGGGCGAGGTGGCACCCATAACTGACGGAGCCGCTCCCTGGGCACTCGACTTTCGCTCGAAGTGACCGTCTCCGCATCTGGGTTTGGCCCATCCAAATCAAAATAGGTAAAGAAGGTGAAGATTGGGCACTGACTCATGGCATGGCAGCTGGACTCGACGAGTGAGAGTATTACGGTGCATGACTTCTGTCGTATTTTCTTCAGGTGTCTTCAAAGTGTCTTGTTGTTCTTTTATCCTTCAGCGTAGCAAAGAACACAGTCGGACAGGTTTATCTATTCACCGTCTGTGACCTTTACAACTACACATTGAAGTTCTCCTGTGACGTGGTTCGAATGAAGTAAGTGTTTTATGTCAATTTTGAATTCAAATGCTATCATGTGCTGGTATTTTGATTCACTGGTCAACCAGATTACACTCACTCATCCAGGTTAGTAGTTGGGCTAGTTCCTGTGGATCAGGATACTCCTTCGTATCTATTTAAAACCATTTCACCATCGCGTAAAATTAGGTCAGAACCATATTTTTGGAATTGGCGACCGAATTGGCCACTGACTCATGAGACGATTTCGAGGAGAGGTAGGGCTGGATGGGGTAAGTTTCAGGTTGATATGGAGTATTTTACCAGGTCACGAACCGTTTCAGCTGTATTCGGATTCACACAAAACCAGACCAAGATTGATGGATTTAATCTCATGGTATGTATCTCCAATATGCTTGACACACTTTCCCCAACAGTCATGATTTGAGTAACACTGTGCATCCAGTGGTATCCGGAATGTAGACAGTGCACTTATTTGTCTTTCGTATGAAGATCTGCGGGATTCGTGGATATCTTCGGTGGCTGCTTATGCACACAGGTCGGCTACTTTTTTTATAAAAGACCACTTAGTGTTGGTCTTAATGAAGTAGGCTGTGAACAGACGGTGCGCACTGAATGTCATATGTGAATGCGGGTACGCAGTATATCTGTCCTCACACCTTGTTCCCTCTGTGCAACATTTTTGCTGCATTTCGCTTTCGCTCTTCTCTCTGCAGATTCTGTAAAGTGGTGCGGGACCAACTCTTGAAGCCTGAGCAGAGAGATGTTTTGAGCCTCCCCTACACAACACCCACTCGACTTGAAGTGAGCTTTTGGTTGTCAACCATGATTTTTTTCGACTCAGTATCCATTACCAGTACACTGCGATGCCTCTATCACAATTCACTTCTATCACAATATCGACTGACTCTTCGGTTATTGATGGTATCATACACGTATGCATCAGAGCAGATACGTTTAATGCACCCGAGCGCACGACAAATACCCACTGCATTCTTCGGAAAGCGCATTTCAACTTACCATCTAAGGCATCATTCATACCGAAAATTCGCCAACCCAGAAACGTATTTCGCGCACGAACCATCCCTGGAATGTGACAAAAAACGCGAAACTAACCATTTGGGACAATATATCTTGTCTGAAAATTGTGACGTGCCATTTATGGAGACCTTGAGTGAACCGAAAAACTGTTTCAGTGCAGAGGAGGGTAACATCCACAGATGGCATACCCAAAAAGTCTTCGGAAAATTCTCTATCTCCAGGGCAGGTTGAACAATCCTGTGCAGATTTAAACTAACGCTCATACTAGTTATGCTTTATTTAGGCAACGAACAAAACACTAGAAAAGGCCAGTGCTAACATTCCACACATGTCATGCACTGTGCTTTTCGTAACTATACGCTGTGGCAATGGTTCTTTCTCGAACCCTGCTTTGTTTGCCGTGTGATGAATCATCGAAACACGATCGGACCGGACCTTTTAGAAGTATCCACTTTCGGGAGTCATAAGCCTTGTCACGCGGTTGTGACATTGTTTCCCTTCAGCTTAGTTATATGTTCAAAGGCCCAGGTGGGGAAGTACGTGCTGATTCCATCAAGTTACATAATATATGACGGAATACTGTCGTCTTACTGTGCAGGCACGGAAAAGTAATTCTATCTTCCAGGACCTAGATTGTTTTGCTCAATGCGTTTTACGATACTCCTGCTGACTGATAGAGTACAATCGTTGTCATTATCTTCTTCCAGCATAGTCATATTCTGTAGTTTTTACTCGAGCAACGTTTCGCTTCTCACACAAAAGCTTCATCAGGCCATGGTCTGTCGAAAGCGAAAAGTTGCCCAAGCAACGTTTACCAAGCCTTTCTGAAACGATGACTTCCCAATCGGCCCGAAACCTTTTCAAATTGATAGTCATATCGTGTTATCTTGAGGAAAGTCGCGCTTATAGATGCGCTGTTGTATCGCGAATCGATATGAGAGCTTCGGTCCAAGCCGGCGTCTCTCACGGTTCATTTCACTTCAGCTCAGTAGGGTTAAAACTAACCGCCTACTTGTAGTAACGGTATTTTCCTCAGCTTAGTTCTCGGTCTGAGCCTCCCAAGCTAGCGTTCACGTCAAAAACAACCACCAAAGGTGCACAAGGTCTATTAACGCCCAAAACGAAATCAGGAACAGTTGTACAGCGCTTCGTATATATAGCGTAAGCGGCTATAACTTTCTGGAATTTCTGACGCGTTCTGGAGCGCCATTGGCAACCGGCATTTGGCCAATACTGGGTCATGATTGGCTGTTGGGTCCAGATTGTTGACCAATCAGATCTCGTCTTGATGCCGGACCGGCAAGCGTCCCGAATTTTGGGCCAACCTCGAGCGGGCCAGGCTTCTCGGCCGTACCAGCGCCTAAAGACGTGCGGTATGGTGGGATCCGCGTGGATTCCTGCCTAACACTACTTGAAGCCATTTTTCTGTCAACGGTTGCATATGAAAACCTCCTACACTGTGTTGCTTATAGGTTAACCGTATGGGCTTTACGTTTCCTACTCAAACAGATTCTTTTTGGAAGCCTTACTGTGAAATGTCTTGATGATTTGCTTTGATTCCTGAATTACGGACTTTTCACTTCTTTCTGCCAAGTCAATCATGGCCCTAGTTCTTACTGTGGTGTTCCAGGCAGTAGAACCGATTTTCAGCCTGTGTGAGCAAAATGTTCTCTTCCGGAAGCGCCTCTGAAGTGTAATAATAGGAAGGAACTTCGATCCCCTTTTTTCTACACACATTCATTTCAGGACCACTCTTTTGAGAAGAGCAACGCTGTATAGATTCCTTATTGGTTATAGATATTGCCCCTTGAATCCTCCAAAGTGTAACGTTTTCTAGGATCTAGTAAATGTATCACCGTTTCATAATCCCTTCTTTTATTACTTTGCTTTATATCAGATTCAAAGAGTAATCGAACATCTTTATGATGATCTCGGTCTTAAACTTTGGAATACCTCTTTGTTTAATTCATCCTCCACTTGTTCGAACCCTGATTTGCGTACACATTGATCTGCCAGTTGTGCATTTCCTACTGCAGTATGTATATAGACTGGAGATCTGTTAATTTTAAGAGAATCGTTGTAGAAATTATGCATTGTCGTCGGCTTCCAGTTGTCTCGTTCTCCACCCACGCATCCATCTGACCAGAAACATAAGCTCATTCTTGCTGTCACTTGCCATATAATAGAGCGTATTTGCGGGAAGTCGTGCTTCAAAACTCATGTTTGCAGTCTACCATTAGCCCTCATCTGACGAAAGCTTGATGTTGCTTTTATCCGTATGAATCATAGAGTTTATCCTACAAAACCAAACTGATCATTGATAAAAGATATCGTAGTGCAATCGACGGCAGCTAGTACCACACTAGCTGTAACCTGCACTGGAACCCAGCTTGCCGTATGAAACCTCTAAGGATCCAGCTAGCTGACCACTGCTGTCGGTGGCTTTGAAATGTGTTTGTCGGTGCGTCAACCATGATGACAATTTCCGTTTCCTCACCATAGAGTCGGCAGAATTTTCTTCATGTGCGTCTTTCACCAACTTTGCACCCCTGTCGCATCTGGGGTGTGTTAATGAAATCTACGAGACAGTTGTAGTAGACTATTGTGTTTTGATGAAATATGAGCCTATTACTTTGAGTTGAGCGTGGTCCTTTGTTCTTGCTTGGCAGTTTGAATACACTGGTCAAAAGCTTGGAGCTGGTGCCTTCGGTACAGTTTATGCTGGTATTGAACGAAACGGAGAGAGACCCATAGCCATCAAGGAGATCCCTATAAAAGACCCGACGTAAGTACAGTTATACATGGGTAGTTAATTGGTTTACCTTTATGCTGTACCCTCAATACGCCCAGATTGGACCGCATGGTGTTCACTACACGTGTAGTGCCCACCGAAATTTTACGTCTGATAGTTCGTGGACCCTTGAACTTTTGGATGTGGATTTCACCGTAAAACGAAGTAAAAAAAACCGAGGTATCATTGTACAAATGTTTGATCCTTGTTGGGAATAATCAGCAATGTGCATTGCGCAATATTCTGAATACGAATGACGCCAGATCTGTCCTCCGTGTGATTAGTTACTCCTATTGCTGATTAGTTATCCGCGTCTCAATGCTCAAGGCTCAGATTTCTGTCCCGTTTTCATCATACAGCCGTGCTCAAAGTGATCGAACTGAAATAATTGTTGATCCGTATAAGCTCTATTCAGGGTCACTCTTCACCGTATAAATAACAGCGCCACGCATATATGCCCATAAATTAAACTCACTGCGTCACACAGTCACCAATCAACTTTGAAATTACCTTTCTATATTCATGTTTGCTCCGGTGTCGACTGACGGGTCCTCAAACCTGTTTCACACACCTGCTCAATTGGATTACTCGCCCGCTTTATCATTCACAGTAATAATAGCTTCGTTCCTATTATCTTTTGCTATCCATCTTTCGTCATATAAACTAACGCAATAATGGTGGGGATCACATTTGCTGTAGTTTATGAAATTGTTTTATGAATTTGTTTATGCCAGCTAACCTACGTATTACATCTTGAGATTGTCCATTGGTTTGTCGATTCGATCCGTTCTCCGTCAAATTCATTGCCAACTGATCGTTTTGCTGCCGGGACATTCTTTTTTATTCCAGACAAGAACAACGAATGGTAGAAGAAATAAGATTACACGCTCGTTTGGAACATAAAAATATCGTCCGCTATCTGGACGCAGTGGTCCAAAATAACACATTAAAGATTCTCATGGAGTTGGTTTCCGGAGGTAAGTCGTTATTCTGATGGTGTATTTTATTTGGTCCCACAATATTTGACGATAAAACCGAATCTTCGGTACTTGAGCACATAACAAGTGGTTCTCTAACCCAAAAAGCCATAATTAGGATTCATCAGGCTGCTCTTCAACCGACGCACACGATAGTCCCGTAGACTGGGTTTCTCTCAAGCTTGACACAAAAATGTCCGACCTTGTCTGGAAGTGCACCTGCCACTTAAGACACAAGTCTTGACATTCTGTTATGAATCCGCCGGGGACCCTCAGTACGTATAGTCGTGGAAACACCACGCTGAGGTGCAAAACAGTCAAAGGGGGTATCAGACTTTTAATAGTTGGGCCAATGACCGGACTGTGAACGTTTTGGTTGAAATGCAGTCCTGGTGACATAAATGAGGACCTATTTCGTAATCGCGTGATACACAGGTTCTAGAAGCAGCTCGAAGACATGTTACTCACTAGCCCTCGGATAAAGGTTTTTAGCGTTAAACTAGAATACCCCCTTTCTACGTCTTGTAGCAGACACGTGACGTTTCCAAGACGAGCGCTGGCGGCCAATTATGTGTCGTTGATGCAACGGGTCAAACCAGGTTTATTCAAACCCAGGTCCAAGATGTTGCTTGCTGGACTGCCTGATAATACCAAAAACGGTTTTGCTCATCCCAGACGTGCAAATATGTTTTAGGTGATCTGTATCTGTTCTGCGGTTGGTGAAGCGGGATGTTAGTCACGTTTAGTGTTGACTCAGCCCTTCCGCTTATGGTTTGATTTTTCTGACGGATATAAAAAACTGAGTGATGTACTGTCCAAATACATTAAAAAAACTGTGTACTGTCCAAATACATTGTCCACTGTACTACTCAGCTCACCCAACTCGTTTGTTCCTCAACTGGAATCTATTGACTCAACTCGTCTAAACTACGTTTGTTGGCGTTGACCCTTAGTTGATTAAATTCGCTGTCAAATTGATGCAATCCCTCATTCAATTCCACCCATATTCACAGATGCTTTATGCACTCTCTGTGACTGTTTTGATCGTAGGGCCCTGCCATATCGGTATTAAGCAGTTTTATTTCAGGGACTCTTTGAACACTCACATTCGTTTTCATGGAACACACGAGATTGCTTCCATAGTAAGTGTTAAATACCACTTCGGTTTGTCCGTAGCAGTCCGAGTGCAGGTTACTTTTCATATATGCTTACCTTCGATATTGCTGCTGAGTGGGAACCCAGTTATTCCGTATCCCATGTATGTTGGGCTCAGTGGGACAGCTCGACCTGTTTTTTTCTAGTGTTTCGGCCTAATCCGACGGGTGAGCATCCCTAATTTATCTTCCTTCAGAATAAGCCCTTTAGAGTGTGTTGGTTTTCAATCCTAGCTGTAAGTCCAACATTCATGGGATGCGTCTTTCTAATGGAGGATTTGTTGTCAACTGCTTATGGACTGATGCCATCAGTATTGTTGATCCACCGAAGGCGTGATGTGGCGAGCGATTGTTTTGATGTTCCATGTCCCCTACTGTGCCCAGCCGTCGGGAAGTCATCACATCTGTCTAGCTTATGTGTTTAATATTGTATCCTTTGTAAATTACGCTTTCACTTTGCAGTTTATGTCGCTTCTGCTGCGGTTTCTGCGTTCTGCTGGCTTTCTACCTTCGCTGTTATCTATGTGCATCTCTGTTCAAAACTTGTTTCTGAAGTTTCTAATTTCTTTACCTTCTACCTTTCCAGGTTCTTTGAAGTTTGTTGTGAAAACTTATGGCAAATTGGATGAAGAAACAGTGGCAGATTATTCTGCTCAAATTTTGGAGGGGCTCTACTATTTAGTGAGTCCACACTGTGCAAGTTGTCTAACCCTGGGCCAGTGGGTCTATTTTACATCTAAAACTTCGTGCTAAACCTATCTTGGAACTTTACAGTTTGGCCACTCAGTAGTAAGCTTCTACACAGAGTGGTCTCAGTTTATTATGTACGTATTTGTTTCCGAAGGACCTTTTGACTTATGGATACAACTGTCATTCCCAGCTCAAGGAATCTTCCGTTGAAAGCTTAGGTAGCTTTGGGGCTGGTACGTTGCGACTAATGCTCCCAGTTGTTAACCGGGTCTTGCATTCAGTTAAATCAGTGCTGGCAACTAATTTAGTTTCCAGGACCTCGGACTGTCCTTCCCTACACGTAGGAGCTAACAATTCATTCGCCTTTTCTGTTGGGTTTGCATATTCGTTAGCAGTATCCTGCCCTGGTCACACAGCTGTAGGGAGAAAGCAATCGACCTCGGAGAATCTTATTCAACTATACAATTTGCTGAAATGTAGCACTAAATTCTGGTTTCTTGTCGCCTCATTGTTATGTGTCGATAGTTTGGATTCCCTGCTTGTGTTCAGAGAAGTATTGTTCTCTAGATTTTTGCCACCCTTATAGCTTTACCTGACTTTGAGTTTGAAATATCGGAAACGATGTCTTCATCATGCTCGTAATTTGTTGTTTTTTTAGTCGAAGCGCGTTCTACACTGCCCCTTTTTGAGCACATGTGAAGATGTTTCTCCAGCTCCTTTATTCCAGGGCAGAAACGTGCACAAAGGTCATGTGGTGATGAAATTTGGACACCGAGTGACTTATTGATCTACATAAAAATTATAATAATCATTCAGCTGTAACACCCTTTCGGTGTCTGATTGCCATGGCATCTGAAGGAAGCACGAGAGTTGGGTTGCTCAAGCATAGACAGGAGAAGTCGATATGCAGAGGTCTGGTTTGAATCACGGACCATCATCATCATCATCGACAGCATGACATCAGTGTTCAACACCGATGTTTCACTGCCGTACAACCATGAATCACGGACCATCCGGTCATTAAACTCGCGCTCTAACCACTGAGCCAGCTTGCCCCCCATCTTGCTACATAAATCGAATGAATACCTATTACGACTTAGTGGACCATGCACTTCAGGTCTGGCTAGGTATACGCACTTCGCCAATGCCAATCATTCGCTCGTTGCAGCGTACTCAGTTCCCTCTAGCCCAAGTTCTTCGCTCGGACATCAAAATTCATGGTTGGGTCAGTCTGTGACAGCACAGGTTTAAAGGGTGATATCCGTTCTTGTCATCCCAATTACTCCTGTCCATGCCCAGGCGATCTAACAACGATTTATCTCTCCTAAAACCAGTGTGCCAGGCATGTATCTGAAGTACATCAATGTTAAGCGGTTTATTTTTCAGTCTTAACAGCTTGTAAACGGCGGTTTGGCCTCTGCAAAGTCCAGGAATGACACTTCTGGAGTCGGCCTATGTATGCACCCAAATAACATAGCTGTTCTGTAGATAACAGACCTCAAAACTGGAGCAGCTGCTGCTTTCGAGACAGTTAGCACGATTCCCTGCGGCTACATTTTTGCAAACACAACCGATTTTCACGCTTGAGGGAATCTGAATGATAGGTGAACCCCTACCCCACCGATCACAGTTGGGTGCTGCAACGGCCGATAAGCCCAACTCGCAAATGATTAGGACACTGGTTGGTTCAGTATGTCACTTTCCGTCCTTCAGACTAATGAATACACGGTCACTGGAATGAAATGTACAAAACTTACTGGGTAGTTGTTGCGCAATTCTCTAGTAGTAGGAGTGGCCAAGCCGAAATGACTCAAAATACGTAATGCTCACCACATATGAAATCCCCATATCTAAGAATTGATAAACAATCACGCCATTTACTCGGCAGGATGTGGTCAGCCCCGGAAACACATTCCGCTTCACATGTCTTTGATTAGAACGGACACTTAGCTATCGCCGTGTAGTAATGAAACGTTAACTTTAAAGACACTCACGAGGAAGAACTGAAAAGGTGAACCTGATGGTAGTGTGATGCCGCCTCTCCAAACTATCACTCAAACAGTGTGGATACCTTAATTGCGTGTTGTACTTCTAGTTAGGAAACAGGTTGACATGTGGTTTTCAAATCGTCATGGTGTTTCTCAGCCGGAATCTGTTAACTCGTTTTTCACATTCTCATCGGGATTCCATTCTCTCTTGGGTCCCAATGTGTCTTTTCATCTTATCATGTCTTTTTCACTACCTCAGTCTTACTTGGATTTCACGGTTTCAGCACAAGAATCGTATCGTTCATCGAGATATCAAACCGGACAATATTTTGGTTGATAAGCATGAACCCTTGTTGAAAATAAGCGACTTTGGTGTTTCCAAACTTCTCATGGGGCTCGAGCGACGAGCTACTTCGGTATTAGGTAGGTTTTGGTAATAAAGTCTGGCCTTTTTTAGTGTGATTTATTGACGACCGTATGTCTCGACATAGTTTATTTTACTAGCCTGTAAAAGCTTGACAAGTATCCATCACATAACTTCCAGATCTTGTGACGCCCAGTTGCCATACCACCTGCTACAATCACGAATGCTGAAAAGCTTCCTGTACACCCAAACCTAGGCAAGGTCAGGCGACAAACTGGAGATACTTTTTGTTCAGATATAGGTACTAGCTACTATCCCACACCTTACCGCCTGCAGTGCTCAGCTGTGAAGTCCGGACAATTCACCGCTTTTTCAGATTGTTTTAAGTTGGCACTCTGTTCAATCCTTTCTACACATTTTCATCCTGCCCTAGTGTGTGAAATCCATCAATACTCAATACATTGGGGTAGACGACAGAAGCTTTCTCTACCCTCTCTCTGTGCAAAGACCATTTTCGCTGTTTTTATTGTGGCTTCTCTCTAGACGGAAACTGTTGAAAAATCAATTATCGTAGGCAGAACTCTTAGGTCTCCGTAGCCAATGTCTCTGGGAAAGCTTTTCGTTTCATGCTTTCTCGGTCAGTCGTCTTGTGCTGAGGGATATCACTCTGTAGATGTTACTCTGAGGACTTTTGCCTAATTGCTCTACACGTTGAGCTGTGGTCAAGATTTTACTACACAAAATATCTTGCACTTCAACTTTGGCTCAGTCGCGCTTTCGGCAATTTACTGCATGACCGATTACCGTCCTATGCGTAGAACCGAAATTATTTTGTTCGTTTCACGTCTGATTCTTGTACTTTCCTCAATTCGGTCCTCCAAAAGGTACGCATTGCTACATGGCTCCGGAACTTCTGCAGAACAAAGGCGGATATGATTTTTCGGTTGATATTTGGAGTTTCGGATGTACGGTAGTCTACATGCTTACTGGTCAACCACTCTACGGTGGGGTTAGTATACTTTGTCTTTTCCCTTGGTTCAGTGTAACTCGATTAATCCCATAAAATTATTCTTATTTTCATGTGTACTCGTTTTCGGTCCAGTCTGGTAATTGCTGTGAGATCAGTTACACTGTATTTCGCATAACAGTTCGGGAATGACGGTCTGCTCCAGATTTCTGACCTAGTGACAGTCCGTAGCTTTTCAGTTCAGTCTAGGACATTACAATTCTGAAGTTTCGAGCCCAGATGTTCGCTGCATAGGTGACCGATTTCGGTGTACCACGCAACAACACAACGAAAGGGCGTGGTGACCGACCAGAGCAATTCATGAATCTGTTCGATCCAATGTGTTGAGCTACTCAGGGAAGGAGTGGCGTCCGTGGCTTCAACTGTTGTAATGCTTCAAAGTCACTAGTTCAGTCCTCTTAATCACTCATTGGTTATATCTGCATTCGATTTGAGTGAAACAATCAATCTTATAAGTGAATACACCGAATAACGCAGCGTTAAAGTTTGACAGGCTTTCTATTCAAGGGGACGCCGAAATAAGCCACGTATGATTTTCCCAAAATTTGGTCTAATTGGGCCAACCCCTGGAAATACTGTTCGGAGCAAACCATGGGACTGATGCCAAATCTGTCCGACGTAGTCAAGTGGCGATCAATAAAGGCCTCATTCAACCAGATAAGTCACGTGCAACCAGTGATTCGATGTTCTTCATGACTGCGGTGAGCACGAAGTACAGAGACAACTTAGGGGATCATATGTTCTTGATTAGCGCCTTGGATCTGTTAGCAGTTCATTGTGAGCGGTCTGTATAGCGTAGTTTGTTGTTAGTAATTCACCGTAATTGAGGTCACTGCGCAGAATGTTGTGGTGTTTATAGTATCTATCCTTGCGGGAACTACTTTGTTTGCTCGTGCTGGGTGGAAATATAACGACCGATTTCTACATCTGGCTGATCACAAGTTGCCTTCCATCTTTTATGAAACATACTAAAACATACTAAACATTCTAAAATAATTGTTAGCGTACCGAAGTATTCCATCGCAATAGTCTGTATATAGACCCCGTCGAAAAGTATCCGTGTTCCTCTCCAACGTGGATGAAGTAACAGCAATCCTGGATGTATGGAACGGTTTGGGGACGGAAATCCTGCAAAAATCAATGAGAGTTCCGAAACAACACTGGCTCTCACTGTTTGTTCTCATTTTCACACTATTTCGGACTGATCTCAATGCGTCATGCGGTATTTGCTGAATTCTCGATGTGAGTTCAACAGCTGTAAGCTGTCCAACGGACAACTGCTCTGAGAGACTCGCACTGTAAATTCGAGTGCCTTAGGGCGAATGCATGCGGAGGAAAGAAAAAGTGGGCATTTGGCGTACCGTGTTAGCTCTTAGGTTGCTCATTTCGCATGTCTCCCTCGTGTTCTAAGCCTACGCATGTTAGCATTTCCAATGAGCGGCGTGAAAATCCTCTTTTATGGGTTAAGGCTGTCCCGTTTCTGTGAGTGAAGATCCAAACTGAACATATTCCTGGCTCTTGACTTTGGAAAACGTCCCATGCATGATTCACTAGTGTTTCTGTACGGTTCACGCAGAACGCACACGAAATCCGGTCCTCAACGCGTCTCTCACCTCGTCTTATCTCCGCGAGCAAGCGCGTAACAGCTATGGGCATCAAACCCTTCTTATACACAGCTCATACTTCTGGTGGATTGCTTGTCGCTATACCAGTGCTCCTTATCTTGCTTTCCTCGTCAATATCGTTTATCTACCGGGCGTCTTCGCGGTACCACCGAATCCACATCTTTAAATTATGGAATGACTGTGACTTGTTAAAACACCATCAGACAACACTCGTTGCAGCATGTGACGACCGGTCGGGAACTTCGTCACGTAAATCGACTAGTCGCGGGAAGATAGGTCGTTTACCCGATCCACGCCTGTTCAGTGTTAAAGACCCCGGTATTCTTTATAAGACGTGTTGACAATACTCATCATTCCCCACCGGGAGTCTTGGTATTCTTTAGGAAAATCGAATCATACTGATATGGAGTATCCAACCTGAAGTACAGATCTATACCCATTGATTACCCCTTCCCCGGGATACCTTTGCTCCTTACATAGGACCTCACAGCTAACACGGTAATTTAGAATATAGGCGAATAATAGTCGCGAAATACATAGCCGGTTCGACTAGGTTACAACATTGGTACTATCGAACTTTTCATAACAAGTATTCCGCCTGACCGACTGTCCAGTAATCATCGATAAATTTCTGCATAATCGCCCATTAAAAATTACCCAGGTTTTGGAGAATAGATCACCTCTATACCAGCGTAACACAAAACGAACTAGGACACAGTGACGAACGTTAATGTTTTCCGGATCTCTCATCAGCTCAGTACATATTTGGCGGTTAAAATAAGAACAGAAAATGAAATACGCGGCGAACATTGGTTAATGAAATGTAAAAAAAGTGGAGACACGAACGATTGGTTGTCTGCGCCCCCACGTCGCACCTAATTGGATGCTGTGAGACAGACTAGAGGGTTGTTGAGTGACTTGGCCAGTTGATTCGTGTCACATAGCCAAGGCAGACTCAGCGTTCATATGAAACGTTTTTGATAGCACAGTACCGGGTTTCGCAGACGTATAGTGACTGCACCGACTGTGGTCAAGCCACGCCGTTGGATAGATACTGGCAGCCTACTGGGTACACGGTAAATAAAATGAAATGACTCATTCGGAACGACTAGGCACCGGTGTCAATTAAGTGGGACGCAATTGAGCTTTTGGCTGAACTGTTGAGTCTAATGATATTCCGGTAAGAGAGATGCTCACGTATTCTCCCAGAAAGTTGCCGTGTCGTGCACCCAACCTACTCCGCTGAACAACAGCAGGAGAAAGAATACACAACCATATTCTGTGTGAACACTGGCATCTTGTCTTTGAGGTTTAAGTTGAGCAAAGAGTTGTCTGTAAACCAAGACTACAGAGTTCCAGCCGGAAACGTGCGTTGTAGGGTTTGGAACAAGCGGCGATAGACTATGTCTGCCAACAAATCTCCTTTATACGGTAAACTCAAGTATATTGGCTTCTTTTCAACGGCCATGATCGGCGGTTGGATAGGGCTATTTCTGTTGTCATTGTGGTTTTCGTTGCTATCGCTCTTGATGATGGCGATGATGGTGATTGCGATGTTGATGGTCATCTTAGCTACAACATTCTCCACCCTCACACGTGGGTTACCTGAAGAAATAACCCCAGCTCGCGGCATCTGCTTTGCAAATTTTCGTTATGTAGGTAGCTTACGAGTGGCGGTTAAAATAAGAACAGAAAATGAAATACGCGGCGAACATTGGTTAATGAAATGTAAAAAAAGTGGAGACACGAACGATTGGTTGTCTGCGCCCCCACGTCGCACCTAATTGGATGCTGTGAGACAGACTAGAGGGTTGTTGAGTGACTTGGCCAGTTGATTCGTGTCACATAGCCAAGGCAGACTCAGCGTTCATATGAAACGTTTTTGATAGCACAGTACCGGGTTTCGCAGACGTATAGTGACTGCACCGACTGTGGTCAAGCCACGCCGTTGGATAGATACTGGCAGCCTACTGGGTACACGGTAAATAAAATGAAATGACTCATTCGGAACGACTAGGCACCGGTGTCAATTAAGTGGGACGCAATTGAGCTTTTGGCTGAACTGTTGAGTCTAATGGTATTCCGGTAAGAGAGATGCTCACGTATTCTCCCAGAAAGTTGCCGTGTCGTGCACCCAACCTACTCCGCTGAACAACAGCAGGAGAAAGAATACACAACCATATTGTGTGTGAACACTGGCATCTTGTCTTTGAGGTTTAAGTTGAGCAAAGAGTTGTCTGTAAACCAAGACTACAGAGTTCCAGCCGGAAACGTGCGTTGTAGGGTTTGGAACAAGCGGCGATAGACTATGTCTGCCAACAAATCTCCTTTATACGGTAAACTCAAGTATATTGGCTTCTTTCCAACGGTCGTGATAGGCGTTCGGATAGGGCGATCGGACATATTCTTGTTTGTAAATCTCTCTGGGTAACCATTGGTTCGGGGCACGTTAGCAATGTGCTGCAGTTGACAGTCCAGTGTATCAGCAGGGCAAGTACGCCTTGCTCGGTTCTTTAAGGTGTGACGATAAGTTTTATCTGTGATTACACTGACTCAACAGATTCGACACTGCCGATCTCCACCACCTTAAAGGAACTACTCCGCTGTACTTTCAGCGTACAATTCCAATTTAATTCCACGCTTTACCGACAAATCGGTGGAGTTGCCATGGGTTCTTTTCTTGGTCCTTGTTGAATGACATTTTTATGGTCAAACTGGAACTTGGTTGATTGAACGGGGAGATTAGACGTGCGAATTTTTATTGAAGATACCTAGATGATATTTCTTTGCTAGTATCAAACGGTCCCAAAATGGATGCCCTCCTGACCAACTACAACCGAGCACATCACTCCATTCAGTTCACTTTTGATACTGAAATTGACAGCGCCTTTCATTTCCTGGACCTTAAGTTAGTCGGACTTTCCACGGGTTCAGAAAGCCCACGTGGACAGGACGGTACACAAACTTTCTGATTTTTGTGCGGAAACGCACTCTGATTCACACTTCAACGAACCAAGCAAGGCGTATTTGCCCTGCTGATACACTGGACTGTCAACTTTCTCCTGCTGTTGTTCAGCGGAGTAGGTTGGGTGCACGACACGGCAACTTTCTGGGAGAATACGTGAGCATCTCTCTTACCGGAATATCATTAGACTCAACAGTTCAGCCAAAAGCTCAATTGCGTCCCACTTAATTGACACCGGTGCCTAGTCGTTCCGAATGAGTCATTTCATTTTATTTACCGTGTACCCAGTAGGCTGCCAGTATCTATCCAACGGCGTGGCTTGACCACAGTCGGTGCAGTCACTATACGTCTGCGAAACCCGGTACTGTGCTATCAAAAACGTTTCATATGAACGCTGAGTCTGCCTTGGCTATGTGACACGAATCAACTGGCCAAGTCACTCAACAACCCTCTAGTCTGTCTCACAGCATCCAATTAGGTGCGACGTGGGGGCGCAGACAACCAATCGTTCGTGTCTCCACTTTTTTTACATTTCATTAACCAATGTTCGCCGCGTATTTCATTTTCTGTTCTTATTTTAACCGCCAAATATGTACTGAGCTGATGAGAGATCCGGAAAACATTAACGTTCGTCACTGTGTTCTTGTTCAACCCTTGGGGGTATTTAAAGAAAGCGAGGTAGCAAAGTTATTGTCGCCGCTGCCGACTCTACATTCCGCCCGGGTCTGACAGTGCCCGGTCTTGTTGAGTGATAATATGTTTCCGTTTGTGGTGCATCGATGTACCGTGATTTATTGACGCCATTTAGATAGAGCTGGACACCTTCACTGTTCAAACTAACCGTCTTCATTTGTAAATACAGAATACTTCAAATGGTTTGTTTTTTTCACTTAACGGAGATTTTGGACGCGTGTTATTCTTAGTTTTTATTCTCACAATTCCACAATACCTCTTTTCTAGCCTGATTTCCCCTCATCCGGTTTCTTAATTTTTCCGATTTTGCCATTTTTAGCTTAACGAATGGCAAGTTTGTTACCTAGTTGGATCGACCATGCAACACCCTGATATCCCTGATGACGTTTCGTCGACTTGTCGTGACTTCCTGGAGCGCACTTTTGCCCCCGACCCCGAGAAACGAGCGCCTGCTAGTGCTTTGAGGCTCGATCCCTTTGTTGATCCGTGAGTGGATGACCTTCTGATGGCGTATTTTACACTTTTTGCTCATGTGTCGTTTGGTGAGTACAATATAACTGCATTTTTTGATAACTCACTATTTTTCTGGCCATTGGGCTGGAACTCACGCACGAAATTCACTGTGCTTTTCGACGGCTGACATTATCCGCACTAGCGGATAGAAGTCTTCGGCGCACATCTTGTAGTAGCCTTTCCACCTTGTGTGAAATTTCTACAATTTAGCTTGTTAAGTAATATACCTCAAGTATTTCCTCATGAGATGATCGAACTTCGGCCGTCCAAATACAGATTTAGGTTACCGTAACCGGCAGTACAGTGTGTTTCTGCTCCATGAACCTTCCAATTCCCGCTCAGTGAACATTATTCATAAATTTATAGGCCTATGTTGGCAGGTTTTGTGACTGATTATGTTGCGCTCGTGGAACTCAAGAATTGTAACTCGCTTCACGGAGCAGGTTCGGTTTGTCCCTCGGAAGTCTGTGGATTTTGTGGTGAAAACTTTGGTATTGATATGTTGCTTGTCGCAGATGGTAGATTCCAGATCTAGAGAGAAATTCTTGGGTGCACACGGAGTTGTTAGTTGGGTTGTTTACCACAGCTACTTTAAAAATGCACTTTATGGAAAACGGATGTCCCACTATCAATAAGGTGATGGTATAAAAACTGGCCGTTGGTAGTAGAACTTTGGCGTTCTTCACTTCTGTGATAACTTGCGTCAAGCAATCAAATGGTCATCTTGCTAAGCAACCAGAGTAAGTCGTTGTGCATTTCAAGGTCTGGCAATGAAGAGGCTCTTCAGAAAATGTGGTCTCACTACTAACTTCTCTGGGCAACTTTTCGAGCATGTTTTAAAATCCTCATCCAGGCTGTATTTCGATGTGTGGTGGTTGTCTCCTTGTGATACTCTACAATTCCATGCTGCTTTCACCACCGTTTTTACGCTTTGTCTACAGGCATGGATACAACAAACCGAGACTGCCACGCTCTTCAGGTTCGTTGACTTTACTGCCACTAGACTCCTTTGATTGGATATTTTTTAGCACTGATTAAACTGGACAAAATTAATTGGCCGACCTGCTACTTTGGTAGCCTAACTTGTATACAACATTTACAACGCTAATCTCCTTATTCACTGATGTTTCACTTCGATTGGTGACGGGACGTTTGCAAGTATATTACCGGGCTCAGCAAACAGAATACCAGCCAGAGTTAGCTAGTGCTCAACTAATGCCTGCAGTTTTTACTGTTGGTTCTCTCATTATACACCTAAATCGAATACGTCTCTGTAGAAAACCTTTGGCCAGATGTGCTGTGATCACTTAAAGCATTCCGTTTCTGAAAAGCGATGTTCCGTTTGTCGGCTTTGGCTTTGTGTTGCTATTATGCTACTACAACTGAGCCGGCTACTTTTGCAGTTCAGTTGCATCCAGTAAGATTAAATTCGACGACTCGTGTACAATCCAGGGTGGTTTGCTCCAACAAACATTTGTTTGAACTACTAACATCTTGTCATTGTCTTGAATACCTCATTTCATGCAGACTGTACTAATGGTCATCAACATNACACTATGATAACAACAAGAAGTACAGGTAACTGCTAGTTGTCGTATCTGGTCATTCTGGTTCGGAATATGACAACTCGTTTTACGAGAAGTGGTGTTGTTTAGTGCTAATCGACTAATCGCCCCAGAAGCGAAAGCTCATTATAGACAATGACCGGTGCTTAAGTGGAGCCAAAGAAACATTAAGATTGTACAATTAGATTTGCTTAACCAACCAATAAAATACTTCACACCAAACCAGTGTGTCCGACTATTTTTAACTGACTTTTAGTGATACCAAATCGAAATTCGTAAAATGTTTAATCTAATTTCGACTTCAATGCACGAATGCATACATCAGGATATGTGAATCCTACTTGTGTCCATTCAGCATCTGCCACTAATACATCGTCAGTGGCTTCATCGTCTCCCACGTAATGCGGTCTTCAGTTGCATGTTGACTTGACATCTGCGCGATTTGCAAAGCTTAACCGCAACATTTCTAGTAAGGAACACCTTTTGGAGATAGAAGAATCCTTCTTTGACGAGCTCGTTTCGTTGTTGAGGGAGTTAGACACGTTATCGGACATTTTCTGCCCCCAAGAATGAAATTTCAGTTGCTTACGATGTTGTAAGCTGCTTGGATTATTTCCGGGTGCAAATGAGATTTTATGGTTCGAGTGCGGTACTCATCGGTCACAAGGAGCCTTCACGCTAGTGATACGTTTGGGGCATGCTGTAACGTATTTTGGATCACGCGCAGACTACAGTATGGTGACCGCACCAGCCTGTGGGGACATTAATTGCTGGTTAAATAACCGAACAGGGGTGCACCAGTCTGATTGGTAGGAAGTTTTAGTTATCAAGGTTTGTGAACACAATGTTGCATTTCCGTACTGCATTGCGATACTTTCACAACGGTTGACTGTTGAAGGATTTTCATTATTGTTGCAGAACAGAACAGGGAACAAATGACAATTTCCTTATTGCCCTTGCACGTCGGTGTCTGGCTTTTTTTCAAGTAACTCCGGTTGGATGGTTTTCATAGTTTTGCTTGTGCTGTAAAATGACATGGAATTTTATTTCGCTAGTCTCTAGTGTTTCTATTTTTCTTTAAGTTTCATACATCGGTTCGATACCTCGGAGAGCTACTCCCATTCCATTCGAACGGTACGTATTTCCAACTTGTTCATTTCATGTCTCTTGTTCATGGTATTGCTCTTTGAAGATAGCACTTGCTTCTTTAGTTCCTGAACCATCTTTTTCTCAAGATACTGGGTTGAATTTCGGTCGGAAAACACAATCCTCCATAGGCAAATATCTGCTACAATGTCTGCCACAAGGCAACAAGTGAGCATAAATAACTGTTTTCACAGTCCCGGAGGGGAGCTCATGCTCGTCTGAGCTATCGCTTATATTGCATATCTCATTTCTGGCTTCCCAATGGTCAAGACATTCAGCATCACCTAAGTTGCTTTTTCCAGAAGACACCGAATTTCCGATTTAGTGGTTCCCTAACACCGAAAGATGCATGCATCAAAGACAAACACATATCAGCTGGTCCTAATTAGAACGTTAAGCAATTATATGTGTGGTGTTAAAAGCTGAGTTCGAATTTTGTACCGAAGAGACCATACAATTTGTTTGCATCTACCACTCTCTATGTTTTCATTTTTTTAGTCCAACTTTTGAGTATAAATAACTGTTTTCACAGTCCCGGAGGGGAGCTCATGCTCGTCTGAGCTATCGCTTATATTGCATATCTCATTTCTGGCTTCCCAATGGTCAAGACATTCAGCATCACCTAAGTTGCTTTTTTCAGAAGACACCGAATTTCCGATTTAGTGGTTCCCTAACACCGAAAGATGCATGCATCAAAGACAAACACATATCAGCTGGTCCTAATTAGAACGTTAAGCAATTATATGTGTGGTGTTAAAAGCTGAGTTCGAATGTGAGGTTTTTCAGCCAGTTATCATCCTTAAATCTGAAGCATTTACTAGGGTTTGTTGTAAGCGGTTTCAGTCAATCGCTGATCATGTGTCATCTTTCTCCTCTAATCACATTTTCCTGTGATTGTAGTAATACTATCTTTTAACTTTTGACTTCATTCTGTTCACAGGTTCGTTTCAGATAATCCACAAAAGGCGACCAGGTCAACAGTTATCGAGGCCGGTACGTACTGTTGCGTTGCCTTACGTTTATGTGTTTTTTCTATCATTCCTATTATCTTACGAGTTCGGTTATCCTTAAACAGACCCTTTATTGCAATATACACACCAGTTGCTTGTCCAGTATGCATGAAACCAAGAGATAAGCACATCGTGGGGTAGTAATGTTCTGACCGATATTGACCTTTTTGAAAATACCACATATTCTGGTGTTAAACCAGTACGTATGCTGTTTAATGTCATCGTTAACACTCAATATGATTTAATTACAACATACGAGTTGTTATTCCATCTGTGCGATGCTACAGTGTGCCTCAAAGTATGTACAACTACGATTTAATCTTTTCACACTGAATGCTCACAGACCATGGGGAACATGTCTGATTCAAAGCATTGAACGCTGAGGGCGGCGCGACTGGGTGTATCTCCATGGAACTAATTCATCATAACAAAATTCGTCTGTTTTGTTGGATTAAACTACTTGCAAGGTTGCTGAAAAAGCTGGAACATCCGAGGAGTGGTTTCGCCCTTCTTGGAGCTCATAGGTAGGCACAGCCCTGAATTTCCTCCCAACCTTACGGTCTACTTGAACGCAACTTGTTCGAAATTCGCGGAACCCGTTCATTTGCACACCAGTCTTGTTTTTACGGGAGACTCAACAGAACTCCGGCCGAGTATCTCACCCATGATTTTCTTCAATTTGGTGTGCTGCATAAAGAGTGCCTCGTGTTCCATTTTGTAAGGAATTAGGAATACCGAATTATTTCCTTGAATGAAACTACTTACAAGGTTTCTCACGACCCAGAAATCCAACTGTGATTCACCTGGGTCTCCTGTAAAAAACAAGTAAATACGCAAACGGGTGATCAGTTTTATGTCACCAGGAGGTCGATTCGCTAAGCACTCGGTAAAAGTGTATGCTTTTCATACCACGATTATATTTCTGAAGCTTTTTGACAATCAATGAATCTGATGTCAGCCATCCTTCTGTGATGGCTTAGGTTAAGTCGAGAAGTCTCGCTCGGTAGTGTGTACTATTTTCACTCTTGGGTTGTTTACTGATATTCCGTGAGTAGTGGAAAAAAATCTAGAAATCAAGTATAGAAGCCAGCTGTGTATATCAGGTCGATTTGGGCACAATACCCCACAGCTACCCTCTAGCAAACAAACCCGTCCGTAACACTATCCGATAGACGATTCAATCGATGCGTACCATCAGAACATCTGTTGGGTGGTCGTTCGAAATTTGGCGTTAGCCACACAGTCCAGTTGTGACGTGCTCTCCCTTTCAGAATCCGTCCAACATGTACTGGCGGAATGGCACTTGCACAGTTGTCTAGTATATCACATGACTGCATTCCAAGGCCCGAAGAACGGATACTGAGCAGTTATCAGGGCTAGCTTGACTCAGTGCTTCTGTCACTATCGTTCGGTTAATCGTCATAGGTCATGTCTGTTCAGACGAATACCAGGTTGGTTCAGGTTCAACATTCAGCAACTGTTTAACGTAAGCCTTGTTCTCCAAACCTTGTGAGCCTATAACTGTGAACATCACTGCGTTGTCCTTGTTGAGTATGCGTTCCTCCAGGTCAGTTGAACAACGGAAGAGTCAAGTGGAACATGAATCTATTGCTGGTGGGATTGAACCTGGTACCACCCATTCCCTACATCCAGTTAGGCTAGGTTTATCCTACTGTGAATGATGCGCACGTCAGGGCGCCACTGTCTTACATAGTTTTCTCTTATGAAAATATATTTATATATATAATGTTTTTGTGGTTATGTCGCTTGTCCTATTATCTTATGACGAAAATCAGCTGAGTTGTGTGGACTCTTTAATATCATCATTCTCGGCTCACATCGTCTTGTCATCATGCATCGTGCCGTACATGCACAGTATGAGCTTTTTTCCCTTATCACGCGTTATCTAAAAAGTGCATCAGATGAATAGGATTGGTTTCATGCTCCTTTAAGTGTACGTCTTTGTTGACTACAGTGCATTTTACAACATTTCGATTCATTCCGCACGCTGTTTTATCCTTTTGACGTTCTATGCTGACAGGCCAGCTGCCAGTGGAACGGTTTCGGGATGGATTTGTCTCACCTTGCGTTCCAGATCATAAGAACAATCACTTGAATCCGCCTCTTCAGGTGGATCCTCGCTCCACATCCGTACCGGTCGACTTAAATGCGACCGTCGCACTTCCGCCACCTGGTCCAGTGAGCAAACCCAAACAGCCGAGATTAAATTTGAATGCTGCTGGCAGTGATCAGTCAAACAAAGTGTCCGATGACTTCTTGACCATGCGATCTAAGACACCCGAACCCACTACCTGTACTCCTGAACCATTCAAGATCATTCGCCAGGTACTGTTATAGTATCCGATTGTGTCGTGATGATTGGGGATAAAGTACGCTGAATGTTTGGAACATAACAAGTTCCTCTCCCCTAATTAACTAGTTCGACTATGCCTCATGTCTTTGACTTATTCGCCGGGAGACTGCATTTTGCAGTATCCGACTGCCTTCTAACACGGTGCATGTTTGTTCAGGTTTTCCATGTATATCTTGCCTCATCAGGGTCTTGTTTATCCTTGTGAGTTGTTTATATTAAAAAAACGTCCTAAGAAAATAACCAGTTGAAAAGCGTAAAATTTCAACGCGTTCATGACATGTATTTTCTTATGATCGTTGCACTGTTGGCCAGTTGGCATCGACCTAACCGCACGAAAACCAAACTTAAACACTGATTGCAGAAACATCCAGGAAAACTCAACTAGTCTTAAGAGGGCATTCATCGCGTTTTGAGATTTCAATACTGAAATGCCGGAACCTGTAGTTGCTTGCTTTCTATCAGGCTATGTTTGTGGAAAAAAAACAGTTGTTCAGACAATTGATATGAGATTTGAGTCCACTTTGGCGCTGTCCCATCACGCGCCTTTCTGAGAAATGATCATTTGCTGATACTTGCCGTCTGTAATTTGTTCTTTCTACGCATCTGGGCATTTTACCATATCGGCCTGCAAAAGTTGGTGAAATTTTTACATTCCAACACTTGTTCATTCCTGTTGCTGTATTCATGTGGACCATTTCGACTCAATGGTTTATTTCGGTAGTTGTTGACTTTGATGTCACATTCAACATGAAACCAGAATTAGTCCCATTATACAACAGTAACAAATGCAGGTCGTACATTGTGGTTAGCGTGATATTATGTGCACAGTTAAATTCATTCAGGTTAGACTAATTATAGAAAACTTACAGCTGTAGCACCCTTTCGGTGCCCAGCTGCCACGCCACCCGAAGGGTGGCACTAGGGTCGGGATACTACCAGATTGCCCAAGCCTAGGCGTCGGAGATCTAAAGGCAGGGGTCGGGTTCGAACCAAGGGCCTTCCGGTCTTTTGTGAGTAATACTTTTTTATACGTCTCATGGGAATCTCGGGCATATCATATATGATCATTGCTCCCGAAACGCTTTCATAGTAGCGTGAAAGTACGCGTACGACCGAAAAAAAATTTTTCTCGCACGTCCAGAGCGACTTTTGTCGAATAACACAAATGCGTGACCGCCCACCCCTACGCTTTCCGATCAGTCACCAGCTTCGCACTCATTCTGACGTGTAACTCAAAATAGCGTGTAATTCTGTTCAGCGTTCCTCTGAACAACCGTAAAACAAGCCCAACAAAGTCTCCGGGTTAGCGCACGTTCATATGAGCTTAACTAGCTTACGCACAACCTTCATGTTTTTCTAGGGTAGATCTACTGGATAACAAAATGCTTTTTAATGGACCATGCTCATGGACCGTTTTCTCAATGCTTTCTGCATGAGAATACTAGCACTTTATTCCCGACAAATGCTCATAACACTCTGCATAGCCGCTATAGTTGAGTTACTTTCAACCCGACTTGCAATTTACCGGTGGTTTGAATTCAACAATAACTCGTTGGAAGGATGGACGGACACCTCTTGTCCGCTGCATTTCCTTCGTCACCCGACTCTTCTCGCTATAATACCGTTATCTTTTGCTTAACCAAGTATGATCTGGAAGAGAATATGCGTTCCCAAAGATTGTCATTCCTAAAACATGAATCTTAATTGTACTGGACACCCTCTTCTCTACCTTGGTAATCCGTCGCTTCCTGTCTACAGCTTCTCTTTTACCCATATAAGGAAGAATGCAATCCTGGAGTTCCACTAACCAAAGCAACGGGTTGGTATTACAGCTTAGTTC
>NW_008751700.1:81520-133110 GCF_000715545.1 Opisthorchis viverrini | reverse complement strand
CGGTCTTTTGTGAGTAATACTTTTTTATACGTCTCATGGGAATCTCGGGCATATCATATATGATCATTGCTCCCGAAACGCTTTCATAGTAGCGTGAAAGTACGCGTACGACCGAAAAAAAATTTTTCTCGCACGTCCAGAGCGACTTTTGTCGAATAACACAAATGCGTGACCGCCCACCCCTACGCTTTCCGATCAGTCACCAGCTTCGCACTCATTCTGACGTGTAACTCAAAATAGCGTGTAATTCTGTTCAGCGTTCCTCTGAACAACCGTAAAACAAGCCCAACAAAGTCTCCGGGTTAGCGCACGTTCATATGAGCTTAACTAGCTTACGCACAACCTTCATGTTTTTCTAGGGTAGATCTACTGGATACAAAATGCTTTTTCAATGGACCATGCTCATGGACCGTTTTCTCAATGCTTTCTGCATGAGAATACTAGCACTTTATTCCCGACAAATGCTCATAGCACTCTGCATAGCCGCTATAGTTGAGTTACTTTCAACCCGACTTGCAATTTACCGGTGGTTTGAATTCAACAATAACTCGTTGGAAGGATGGACGGACACCTCTTGTCCGCTGCATTTCCTTCGTCACCCGACTCTTCTCGCTATAATACCGTTATCTTTTGCTTAACCAAGTATGATCTGGAAGGCATCACAAAGAGTATGCGTTCCCAAAGATTGTCATTCCTAAAACATGAATCTTAATTGTACTGGACACCCTCTTCTCTACCTTGGTAATCCGTCGCTTCCTGTCTACAGCTTCTCTTTTACCCATATAAGGAAGAATGCAATCCTGGAGTTCCACTAACCAAAGCAACGGGTTGGTATTACAGCTTAGTTCATATTCCGTTTGAACGGAGGCCGTCCGGCTGTCAGCGGATACCAAAACGCTGAAGAGTATTATGATACTTCTTGAACAGCATATTGTTCGCCGAAGAGGGAACCGTCAATATGTGAGTGCGTACAATAACAAAGGCATTCTGACTGATCAAAGTTTATCATTCAACCGGAAACTAAACGAAATCGTGAATAAAACGCGCATATCACTAAAATGATAGGTACGCAAGTTTGGTTGATACGCATGTGCCAACTAACAGTTTGCATTAAAATCAAGATGCGCTTTTCGTTAGCCGTCACCGTTAAGAGGAAACCGGAGACTATAATCTTTTAGTGAGTTGCCTGATATTCCGTTAAGCAATCATTGTAGTAAGTGTTGTCACTTTACCGTTCAAATCGTTTACCGTACACTTATCCATTCACTTAACCCGTATGTCTGTCAGCCTAGCGGATGCTTTTTATGGTGGCACACGATTTTGTTGTTGCTGTTTGGATCACTTCTCGCCCTTTTGCTTTCATTGATCTTAAGGAAGCGGAATCCAAACGTCTACTCTGTGAAGCTTTGACGGAGGCGAAAGACAATATCGTTCTTGCGTGGCACCAACAACTGACGAAAAGCGGTGCACGATTACCCCTTTCCGCTCCTCGAACCGTATCACCACCGCCGCCACTTACAGAAAATGCTGAGGTTGCGCTAGATTCGAACATTTCCTCTTCTCCTCCATTATCTCAGCATGAGAAGATGGAATTGGAGCTGCTGGAGGTGTGTGTTTTGACAACCTCGATATTCATCGGTCCCATCTGTCAAAACTAGCTACATATATGTACCAAGAGATTGTGGAGCATTTAGTAATACTTCATAGTGGTGATTTCATATGATATTGTGTTTACATACACTCTTAACACTATAGTAGCATAAAACAAATGCTATGTAGTTATGATTAAGATAGCAGTAGGTCGAGCTACCCTTCACAGAGTTGAACTGAACGACACGAACTGAGACTCGCAACATTCAGTAACCCCACACGTTTCGACAGGCCGAGCTAACGCCACGGCACTGATCGGGACTCTCTGTGTGATAGACAATCTGTGCGTGTTTACGTCGAAACTCACACCGTTTTAGATGGATGGTGAATTGAATTCGCTCACTTACATGTGCACGTATGTCTAGTGTTAGTGCATTTAAAAGCAAGAGTCGCTCTACCTAACCTTATTACGAAGATGCATTTCGTATTTCACCGGGTTCGGGACACGTATGACTAAGGTTCAATATGTCTCTTGGATGTAGTTGAATTAGTTACTTCAGAATAGACGCGCCACAAGTTCTACTAGTATCTAACGTAAACTTCGTCTCTACGGTGCGCACAACTATTGCTTCATTCACCCTCTTTACGCGCGCGCGCGCGCACGCACACCAGCTCACGAACAGTAGTGTCAAACCATTTCTTCGGTCATAACAGAATGAAGGCATGGTTCAGCTACCGGGCTGTACATCCATCGCTTATAATGCCAAATTCTTCTGAAAGAATGAAGACGTTGCAGGATATTTCCATTCCCTACAATCTTACCATCGACTGCTGCACCGATTTGTATGGGACGCAAACAGGATGAAGGCGTAACAACAAGATTAAGGTACTCAGGGATAAGTCTTAGGTAGGGCCAAACATCTAATTGGACGGTTGGTAGGTGTCCTTCTGGTATAAAACTTATAAGAAGTTCCCTTGTGAGGAGGGATGATATCCACTGATCTACATGTACACTTCCTCCAAATCACACATCTTATTACAAGAACATATAAGCCTTTATTAGTGAGTACACATCACCGAACAATAATTTGGAGGATACGATCAAATGGATCATCAATGGACTGCATGACCAGCCGACACACAGGCCCACATCTGCCTGTGTTTTACTGGAGACGGGGGTTGTGTTCGCAGTTATGGCAGATGGTATAAGGTTGGCGACGTCTAGCTGATGGAGAGGACCCTCTGAGTGTTCTGAGGCTTTCAATCCGTTTTTTGTTGACTGCAAAATACCGGCCGAACGAATGACGTAAACATCGTTCTTTTCAGCCAAATAGATGCATATTTGCCAACACACCTGTGGCTGAATTATTATACAATTGTAGACTGAGGAGCCATTCATTCTACATGCCAAACCCCTAAACTGAATTCCTCGAGCCCAGGACCACGTCATGGCTGCATCGTACGTGTTCTAGTTCATCTACCTTATTTATTGTGCATCATCAAGCTGAGTTTTACTTTGGATCTTACTGCTTTAAAAAAAAGAAATTCATTCAGTCTTCACTGAAAAGTATTGTGATCAACATCGCTTATGGTGACTTTTTGGTGAATAATCTGTATCACCCATCGACAGTATGATCACTGGAATGCTAGTGCTTAGACAATCAAGTCAACAACCTTAGTTACCGCCATCCTTCTTTTGCATTTCCAACCGCGCTACATATCTAGTGGGCTAAACCTGTTATTTTTTGTGCACACAGTGTCTGTATCGTATGTTGTTGAATCACCTACGTGGAGGTACGCTGTGGAGTACAATGAGCAGGTTCGTTGCACAGTCGTTTGGTTCGGAGATCTCGTCATCCATGTGCCGAATTGGCGAATCTCCCGAAGACGGGCTGACTCGAGACTTCTGTACCATCATCAAGAAGCTTCAATTGCAAAGTTATCGGGATGATGTGGCCCTGTATCCTTCTTCATGGCTCTTCACATACTTGTATTCAGCATTGGGAAAGCTGTGGCGTTCTGCTGAGGCACCGTTGTGTAAAGCACTTCGCGGTCCACACGCTGTGTTGGCTTGGTATCAATTTATTCAAGATGCGGTAGTATGTGCACTTGACCAGTTGAATGGTAGGTTTCAGTACTATTCGTCGTCTGCCTTAATTGACGCCATCTAACTGAAAGTTCTTGAAAAGCAGCGTTTTTATTGGTCCCTACGGTAACTTTTGTGCTCTTTTCTGGTGTTGCACTCTTGTTCCCGTTGCTACCTGACCGGATGTCGATTTGCACTCGACTATACGCATCGAATCTTTCCTGGACTGTCTGTCCTCTTGTAAGTTTACCTCTGGTGCATGTAGTGTCACAACAGTTGAGCCTAGATCATCAAACAGGCTGTCAGCCACTGTTCGCAATCGAAACAGCTGGCATGCAGGTTCACCACTCGACACTCTAGGACTGTATGGTCCCAGCACACTCCAAAGTTGGGGAATAACTTGAGGGTTTCAAGCACTTTTGATGCCCGCGATATCTAGCAATACGTGTGACTAATCGACCGGGTCTAGAGCTTCACATCTTTAACATTGCAGATTGATATCAGGCCACCAGGTTTGACGACCTTCTCAACCGACATCTAATTAATTCCCCTAGGTGGACATCCGACTTAGCGATTAACCCGATAACGTGTGACTTACTTTACCCGCCGATTCAACTCATAAATGAACTTCGCTATTCGAGTAGTATTGTGTTATCCCACTTTTACGAGCGATTGCAATTCAAGTGAACACACCTTGTGCCCGTCTCTTCCCGGCTGTTGACATCCCTAGTTGGTTTCATCACTTTTTGCATTAAGGTCACGCTGTTCTCTGAGTACTTTGGTATCAGAGTTCCACCAGCTACCTGTTGCAGACTGAAAGCAGTTATTGACTATGTCTAGGATTCACGATGTTCAAACTGATTGACGTCTGAAATCTGAAAATCCCGACTCCCCCGATGAAATGGGTTTCTCAAAATTGTTTTTACAAAGTTAACGCCAATGAAATTAACTGGATGCCTACACTATCAGGGTTTGCACAGAAATATACCTTTCCATATCGAAAATATTATCGAAAATCTCGGAAAATAGGATTATCACACTATGCCTCCAAACAGGCGAACCGTGATTAAAGACGCCAAGATATCAGCAAGTTAAACAGAGCCTGTTCACTTCGGTATTGTTGTATAAAGATGTTTGAATCTCATATGGTAACTAAGGAAAACATCTGCCCAGTAAAGTAGCAATCATGTCTTCATATACTCTAGTGAAACATTCCCGGCATTAACAGACGATGAGCAAGACCCCTCTACCGGGTTCATCCCGGGGGAGCTGGACAGAAGCATGTTTTTTTTCAAACTTTCGTTCATGATTACCTTTAAAATACGTGAGAATTATTTTGAACCCTACCACATGAAATGAGGTCTTTTTTTGGCACAACTTAGCCACCTTACAAATAAAGAATAATTTATAATAATTGCTCTGCTGCCAGGTTGCCCAAGCCTGGACAGGGGAATTCGAGAGGCGGAGGTCGGTTTCGAACCACGGACCTTCCGGTCATTAAATTCGTGCTCTAACCACTTGAACCATCTCGCAAACAAAGAATTACAATACCCAATTAGGGGCCGCACCATCGATCTAGAAATAATGACAGTCATTCACCTGTGGCATTTTCGATGCATAACGTCCACCGCAATACGATTGCATTAATCGCTGGCAAAAAATTTCACTCGTCTTATCCTTCTTCCGTAGTTGAGCCGTACTGATATTTTCACAGCCCTTGCTCATCAAAAACCTTCACTTTCGGTTCTTCTGTCATCTACGTAGTGGCCGATCAATATATTAATCTGGACGCGACAAAAGCACACACACGAACCGATGGGAAACGTGTTCGTATGCGCCAAGCGCGTGCTGAACGTCGCACCGTGCAGTTAGGTAGCCGAAAATCCACTACTGGTCCGCACTTGTCTTCAGCCGAACCAGGACTAGCTACTCAACGAATACGTCCGATCAGTCTGGCGGGGCAGGCCGGTGTATTTCAGTCACCAACGGAAAATTACCATGAAGAGCCGGTGGAGACGATGGACAATGTCACAGAAACGAATATTGAGCCCTCGGTCCCCGCGGCCCCCAATGAAGCTCCTTTTCTGTTGTCTAGCGCTATTTCGTCTGATGTCGAGTCGGATGCTGGTGTAAATACGGTACTCCGGGAAAGTTCCACGTGAGTTTATTCAACCTACATCTACTGAACAATAAAGATTGCAGTGTATCGTTTTATTTCTCTGCTGATTTTTTATCGAGTATTACTGGGTTCTGTGTGCATTAACTCTTCTAACAACCGCTTCGCGACAAAATTAACTGGTCATCCTGTTTTTCGTATACAATTACTGCAGTTTCAGTCCCAAAACGAACATACCATTGTAGCGTTTTGGAGTTTATGTTGTCGCGAGCTGCATGATGGAAGGAAACTTCAGCCTTGATTTCAGTTCGATTTTCACTAAAATGTGCGTAGTCTTCACGCGGAAAGTAGTCTCCGGCTGTTCTGAAGTCGCAGTCATATAATTTTGCGGACCATCTTCTGTTTTCGTTGTTTGTGTGCCTCCTGGAAAGTTGTGAAAATTCAGCGTCGAGTGCTGTCTTGTTACCGTGAATTCACGACGTTCTGGTGATAAAATTACAGAAAATGTGTTTGAAACCCATGTTAGTCAAATAAACTTATCCTCCAGACACACACAGTGACTCCAGGTAAGTCGAATCTGCTGTTCTCCATATGTTTGGCCACTCTGAATGGCTCGATAAGGTTTAATTCTCCGATATCTTGATAAAGTTGTCATGCATTTTGGATCAGTTACCCGCGTTGTTAGATTTTTTAGTTCTAGCCATTATTCAGGTGGCTTGTTCGACCTTCCATAAAGTTAGCACATAGATAACTGTGTGGAAAGCGGACGATAGTGCATACGTGCTCCAAGTCCTGGGACAGTTGTGATCAGGGAAGCATTTCGCGACAAAACAACCGAGTGTCGGTTGATAGCACATGGATTGCACTCGTTGTTGGGGGAACTACCGCTTCTTAGTAGGGGGAGTATTCAGTTATCAACAGATCACTCATCCCTTCATACTATAGCTGTTTGTTACAGCTAGCAGGTAGTCAGCCATGAAACAAAAAGTACCTCGGTGAATCAATTGATCTACCTGTGATAGGCGCTTACTTACCACGAGCCGCACCAACTGCGCGCAGTTCATCTAATTTGATATAGCATGCTGCGTTGCGAGCGCATTTTCGAAGTGATTGCTTCATTTAAACCATTTTGCGGCGCAAATCCTCTTGGAGGGTTTGCTTGCTACAGAAATCTGCAAATTTCCGGTGTACTCCGTAAATCTCTTAATTCCCCAAAACTTCGAGTTCTTCGAATATTGTGTGAACATTGCTAATAGAAACGTAAGAGAGATGAACTACTTTTCAACCGTGCCTGATCGAAATCCCGTTCGGCAGGTCGTATGCTGTATTGCAAGAAAAATACTAGCGATTCTACCCTACTCGCGTCAGTTTCCGAAACCTAGCTGGCGGCCGCAACAGGGTCGATCTCCGATTGATTCTCATCTTATTTTCTACACGGTACTTTTTGAAATAATTATACCCTAAGTAACAGGTGTGAATATATTCACTGTTGACAGATTGAAAGTCAAGTATGCGCGCCTGGTTTCCGAATACAACGAGCTGTTCAGGATCGCAATCGCTCAGAAGGAAATGGACATTGAAGAACTCCGGTAAACCATCTTGTTTGTTTACTACTCTTGAGTTCATCTGAAACGTCTTCCAATTGTATCGTGCACATACTCGTTACCATTGTTTATCTCATCTGATTGTCAATCGCAGACACACACATACTACGTTATAGTTAAATTCATACTAACGTTATTTACATACTAACGGTGGAAAAGACCTATCGGTAGAGTGGTTCCCTGCAACTCACTGCGCGTAATCTGTTTACTGATCTTGGGTATTATTCACACCAATAATTGACCGTACCTAGCTGTGATACCGGAAAGCACTGAGTTTCAATATTGGCCGCTGCTGGTCCTATAAAATTCACCCCGAATACTGCCACACCTACTTGTGCACGAAACGAACCGCTCAGATGCGATCGCACCATTTGTAATCTGACAAAAGCTTGATGACACATGCCTTCAAGTCAGCAGAACTTGCGTTTTCACTGTACTGAAACTAGGTGATAAACTCCTTTCAGATCCTCTTGGTCCCATTTTAGAGGTTACGATGAGGAGTCGTCACATAAAACACTTATTTACCCAAATGTCATTCTCTGGTGTCTTCTACTGTAATCACATGGGTGTTTGGTGATACGACGGTTTGTTCGCTTTGTGAGTGTACCCAGCAGCACATATTGATCGGCCATGTGTTTTGGACCACAATTATCATATCGGCTGCGAACCATGTACAATCTTTGCAGTGGTTATCAAACTTTATTGTCAGATAATGACCTGGAAACCGGGAATCGAAAGTGTCAGCTGATATCACTGGTGGCTGAATGTAGGGGTTGAGGTGCAGGGAGATCGGAATGTGAAGTGCATAGAAGTCAATAGCTTGTGCACCATTGATCCTCCAGCTTGTCTGTAATCATTGTTACCCCGTCTAAAGAGACCTCAGTGAACAGCGCAGCTAAAGTTTACTAGGTCATTGCTTCACCTCTTTGTTGTTCTGTACCCTCTGTATGGTTTGGCGAAGAGAACTGCTCGAGGAAATCGATTCAGTGGCGTACGAAGCACACGAGCAAGCCAAATTCAATATTTCAAGTTGGGTAACACTCCGAAGGTAGTGGTGGCCAGGCACTTAAGAATTTTTTAACCTCAGTGCACAGTCGTCAGGCTTCTGACCCATACAACGATTTAGAGCGCACTACCACACTGAATGGTTACCTAGCAAGAGATGCTATCTGCATACCGAACTAATCGTTCATTATCTGAAGACAAAAACGTTCACCCTTGGCGGATACATTGGTGCATCATAGGCGGTGCTTACTTCGGTTGATATTTTTCTATGTTTGGCAGAATAGATAGATCCACATGATAATATGACATCAGGTTGTCCAAAGTTAAGGTAAAAAAGAATTCGCATAACCCCAACAAAAGTAGCATGCGCACTGAAGTGGATGCTAATTTGTGAACAGACTACGAAGCTATACGGTTTACTTTCTTTTCTCCCACAGCCACGTTGTTCCAGAATTCACATGCCATAGCCTCGGTGAGTGAACTGAGACTGTTTCTTCCGTTTGCTCACAGTAAAACCATGGGGTGTGTCACCCGGTTTACCATTGCTTCTACACAAAGAGCTGAAGTGCGGGGTGTCCTGAACACCCCTAAACAAACCACTTATATACGGGTTAAGTTGTCGTTTATCACTATCGGTCTCAACCACCATTCTGAACCAGAAAAAACTATGGCAATCCTCTGATAGGTCGTCGACCTGCAGCCTCAACCTGCGGAGGTAAGTATGTCAGTAGCAACAAGCCATCGGAAAACTGATCAGTGAAAAAACCACACAAGGTCAGTTTCTCCCGTTTCCAGTCCCGAGTAAACTGTATAAGCACTCGCAACAGCAACGGTCTGCCGTGCAAACTTGCCTAGCTCAAAGCTCAAACTGGTGGACTTTTGTGACGATTCTACTAAAAAGATCCTGGTTAATCGTTGAGTCGCTTCTACGTGATCAATTAGCCCTGAAAATGAAGAGGCTACTGTCATTCAGCTAACTTTTATATCCTCCATGCATGCAACATTCCCATCCGGCAAGGGTGAGAATTCTGCTGACTCGAGCCAAAATCTGTACACAGTGGAGCCAGATGGCTCGGTGGTCAGAGTGCGAATTTACTGACCGGAAGGTCCGTGGTTCGAACCCGACCCCTGGCTTTCGACCTCCCCCGTCTAGGCTTGGGCGACCTGGTAGTATCCCATCCCTCATGCTTCCTTCTGGTGGCATGGTAGTTAGGTACCGAAAGGGTGCCACAGATGAACGACGCACAATCTTCACTTTTAGCCCCTCAAGTGCTAGCTGCACGGATTGTGCTGTTATTCGTCGGAACGCCACAACTAATGGAAAGTTATCGATTCAATGCCGTGCCCGACACCATGGATGGAATAAAAGAAGCATCATATTTTATGACATCGATGTATTAAACATTTTTGCACCCCCCTTAACTAGTATTTTTTGGAAAGGCTCGAGATACTCCCGATCCGAGGTAGTATTGATCACAGCTACACTACTGATGTAAAACCATTTAGCATGAGAATCGGTTTTCCACGTGAATCATACTGTGAGACTGACGAAATCCCGTTGACTACTCACCCTATTCGGATTTCATTTCAATCATTACTATTCAAGAACACAGCAAGTTGAATGTACCTAGTTTGCATAAAAACACTGCGCATTGGCACGAGTGTTCATTGCTTCCAGTGTGTGAATAAGCAAATCTTGACAGAGCATAGCAAGAAGCAAACATAAATCAAAACGTGAATCCACTTAGAAGCAGGCAAATTTCAAAAGTCATAACACGGGTCAGCGTTGATCTACCACGGGAATGATCAACTTCTCAGACGCTACCAAGCACCTCTTGGTCATTTCTAACGCACACAAGTTGCCCACCACTGTCCATAGTAAAAAACATACTACCTGTTTATGTTGGCGCTATGGTGTGGTATAGTTTGGGGTTCGCTGTACGTCTAAAATGCTGCGCTGAATGACTGTTCGTTATTTGGTGGAGTATCTGTTCTCATTCGGTTTCAGTAGGGAAGAGCAGGATTAGGCTCTTCAATCGCTCGATTAGGTGATCGCGTTTCAGGAATTATACACTGCTGAGTTTCGTGAGATGCGCACTGCTGATGATTCCCAATAAAGATGAAACAGCTGTACAGTGCTTCTCGGCTTTTCAGCATAGATTGGCTTCACTTACAGGATGAAATCACCACAAAAATCCCAAATCTCCTCACTACCAACATTATACACTGCTCTTCCAACATACCGTTTAGCTGCTCGGTCGCCTTTGATGGTTCTCACCTCTGTAGCTTCTGAAATCCTTTATTGAGGTCTCGTACACTAGACACTATAAGTCCTGTTTTAGCACCCTAATGCATACAATATGTGAAATAGTGATCAACACGCTGCCTCAAACAAGCTATAGTAAACCTGAACAGTATGACACTGAAGTTGTAAAGCGTTGTTTACGGTTCATTTTCCACCGATGGAATGAATATTGACCAGATTCTAACTGGCGGACCACAGGGAACTACTACGAGAAGTGATAGCTGCGTTGTGAATGGGAAAATTCGACATTAGCCGAAATTTGTGCCACAGGTCGAATGTTTTGCTATCAGACTAAACGTTTCTCGCTTGCTGATCGACCACCAACGGTGTTTTCCCCTTTCTACTTTTAGAGGCGAGTACTGGTTTCCCGAATGTTCGGACCTGGCTGGAAAGCTTAGATCTCAATCATGACGATTTGGAAACGGTAAGTAACTGGAGAGCGTAAATTCTGAATGTTTTTCGGTCGACACCAAGAGATTGTTTTCGCCCTCGTCAGGTTTTGAGTTCGAAAGTTGCTCGAGCATCATCATCCTCTTCGAACTAGAACACTCGATGATTGTGATTCACTTCCATCAGTCGACCAGTGGCAAGCAAGGTATGCAGCCTTGGAAGCCATAAAGCCAATTACGTGCCGGAGAAACCTGACAGTTAGTTCGATTCCAGCATATTGTAGAATTTGCAGTTATAACTTTAGTTTTCAACGTGGAAACGTAGCTATGGGAGGAAACGTCAACTGAACGTTTCCAAATCTCAACACACTACCAACAGACTGAACTTTCGTTTGAACAAGGATATCTCAGGTTACTACCCAATCCTTATCAATAGGGATACAAATAACCAGATGTCAATGGACCTCCTTCCCTATGTATCTAGCTCAAGCAACCTCCCCAAGTGAGGTCACTTCCTCGCGAAGTCCACGACAGCGATCTTTTAACCCTAAAACAAAGTAAATAATCCCCAACCCCCCTCTTGAGCGCCACTGTGAAGTTCATGCTTTAAATAGCCGCTTCCGTTAATCAGTGAATCATGAGGGTGAAATGAGAACTGCGCATGATTCTATGGGGCTTAAATTTCCGGCCTTGGAACAAATTTTGTGGTCGCAGGGAGTTTCGCAACCGTTCACTACTGTTCCGCACTAATCTTCCCATTCCAGTTGGCTTCCAATATAACCGATGAATCCGATTTTCTTGCGATGGGCACGAAGGAAGACCTTTATCGCATGAACTTGCAGTAAGTCAGTCTTGTGGTCTACAACACAACTTGTTGACAATCCCAAACATGTTTCTTTTTCCATGGATTTCACTTTGTTGGCTTTTCGTTTTCTATAGAATGAGACTATTACCCTGTTTCGGCTATCTCTACTAAATTGAGGTCCACAGGGGTGCACTTCATTCAATTACATAGCCCTTTTTGATGTCAGACAATTTTCTCCCGTCTGCACTTTTGCTCCTTGTAATCGGTGCAGGTTATATCTTCAGCTGATTCTGAGCTAAAAGGATCACAGTAAGAAACTACCAAGCGACACTTTTCTACTCGGACAGTCGCTATACAGACAACTCTCAGATTGCAAACAGTGCATCGCTAGGTATAATTCATCACGAAGTGCTACAGTCCTCAATACGCTATCTCGGGGTATAGAGCAGTCGTTGTTGCAGGGTCACTTGCAAGTCGATCAGCTTTCGTTATTCCACTAGCCGCTAGGTTTTGTGTAAAAGCGCTTTCAACCGAAATCGGTCAGTTTTGCACAAGGTGCACTTTCTTTGTAGAGGTGGTTTTCATCGAAGGCATCAACCATAGGTGCGGTCAAATATAACAGGACTGTCTCATTTATTTGGTATGCTTTAATTTAGAGCAGAAAACTAGTTACAACTTATTTCTGACCGTATTTGGTGAGCTGTTGCTAATAATTAGTGTCCTTTTGTCTCTATTTTCCAGCTATTCAACCATATTGCGGGTCTGGCGTGCTGTCGTCAGCATTCGTGATACAGCCAGGACCTTGGAACAATCCACCGCATAGAACACCACGACAATTTGGGATGCACGGTTCCCGGTTTTCATCTTGACCGATAGGCTGTTTTCTCACATTTTTCTATAGTGATCATTTTTTTATTCCGCGCCACGTTCCTTTTTATCACTTATTACCAGAATGCGCCACTATCCTTCGTCACTTCACCCACTCAAGCTCTTTCATGACCATGTGATCGTTCGGTGGATCGACCGTCCTCGATCTAGGAACCAGTGATTCTTTTTCCGCCAGTAACTTTGCAATTGTGATTTAACGGCATTGTAGTTCAGTCATTTACACCCCAAACCTAATATTGCAACTGTATTTTAGAATTGATTGGTAGTTTATCTCTGACAATAACTTTTCCCCCAACTGTTTATAGTGTGTTTACTCTTTTACGATGGGGGGACGTGAGGGCGCATAGGGATTAGTTGTGGACTATTGCTTCTTGGGCGCTCGAGATAGCTCAATGATTAAAGCGCGAACCCACTGATAGGAAGGTCTATGGTTCAAACCCACCCCCTGGGTTTTGGGTAATTTAACAGTACCTCAATCCTTGTGCTCGGTTCGGGTGGCATGGCAACTAAGCGTCGAATGATTACTGTTATTATTGCTTCCTGAACGCTGTCTACGCAAACGTGACATGCAAATTATCCCTAAGGAGATATTCATGCGTTTTCGTCAAACCAGCGATACAGGACATCGCTAACACACGCATGTCAAGTTACAAAGTGACTGACATCTACAATGCTATAAGAGCTGAGAAGTGTCCCTCGGTTTTTCACACGGATTGGACTTAATGTTACAGAGGAAACTAAAATTACCTCAACACTTATGAATGTATGCCAATGAATTAGGTGTTGTTATACGACACGCAATCGGTTTTACTCACACTTTCCAAAAATCCGATAAGGTTGCCAGGTGGCTGGCGCCCCATACACTGGTTGGAGCAACTGCTACTTAATTTGCACCGCCCAACAACCGGGATCCCTTGTACTTTGGTTCTCGACAAAGAAGGCATCATTTATGAAGGCCGAGCTAACTGGGAGCTATCCGTGTGGTAGTTGCAATGTTTCTTGTGTCAGCTTGACCAATGGTTGCAGTTCTGATTAACGAAGCACTATGACCCTCAAGGATCGGGGATGGGATGTGTGCGCGAACCTGTTTTGTAAATATTGTAATAACCTGACAGGGGAGCTGCCACCGGGTTAGTCTGGGTACTGATAAGAGAACACGCCGGCCGATATCTGACGATACAGCCTGAACTTGCAGAAAAAATTGCGGGCGCCTTCCCATAACATCCACCTCGAACGATTTCCAGAAATGGGCTATTTGTACCACATGAATGGAATTAGACAGTGCAATCTTGGAAAACACGTGATGAATGGCTCAGTACATTTCAATACAAACCAATGAGAAATTCAAGAAAAATAGGACAAGGATTGAGAACCTATTAGCACTTTGTAACTAGTACAACCTTCTGAGTCATTTGGGTTTGATTAAACCAAGCATCATATCCATAGAGTTGCCATCCGGATGGAGGGAGAATTGTTCGCCTGTTTCGTTATCACGAACCAGCAGGTAGCCAAATGCGTCCAATCCGGTTATGGTACACTGACGACCAAAAGTTGGGGATCCGTTCTTGTTTGAACAAACTTTTACCGTTTGGTTGCTGTGAAAAAGCGAATGAAGCAAAAAAGTGTTATTTTCGTATATAGGTTTGACCTTTATTGGATCTGTCGGATTCAGAAAGTCGCATAGAGCAAGCCACAACACTTTGCTGTCTATTTATTTCATTTATTTATATTGCTAGGTTTGGAAAGACTGGATGTTGATTTTTAATAACTTTTCACTTGTGTTAAATCGAATACTGGCGTCAACCTGGTCTCGGGCGATGTGCTTGGGCCTGGGCTTAGTAACATGCACCTTCACGCATATGATTCACAAGCACTGGATCGCAAATTGGGCGATGGAACATAGCAAGCATGTGATTAATCACGTGCTCAGTAGCCAGGGAACCAGTAAGCTTATTATATGCGCGGGGGGGCTAAATCAAGGGCCATTCGTATGACTTCTTGGAGGATCTTACCGACAGGATGGGAAAATTGAGCTTTAATATGGAGGACCCGTCCATGTACGTTTCAGACAGAAACCGATCATACAGAATGTCCATTAGGGCCGCCTGTACATTCGCTAGCGGATTCTAAATGACAGTATCCGGTGTTACACTAGCGTTACCGTGGTCCCCGAAATTATTCTATTAACAAACCGATTCTGACAAATACCTCGTAGACCATCAGCAGATGGAATGAGTCTCTTTCTGACCGAGTACACACGACACCATTAACTGACCCTAAAACGCAGTGACTAGGATCTTGTCGACCGAAGTTGGATGCCCATCGATTCTTTTCAGAGCCTTCTAAATAGAGGAAGCATGAAAAATTCATTCCAGTTACTCAACAGAGACTCACGTGTGCATCCAACAGCGAGTGTATAATTCGAAAGCCCAACTAAGTCCATAAGTGTGCAAAGTGCGACTGACGAGACGCTCCAGACGACTAAGAATGGTAGCGATCACTTCCGCAGTAGATACGACGCTGGCCTGTTTAGGACAAACTCGATCCAGTAGGTCTTGCAAGCAAATGGTAGGCATGTGATTCGAAACGTTTAATCCAATACCTGTGAAAATTTCAACATGGTTCATCAGTGAGAGTGGATAGGGGAAGCGACAGAGTGTAGGAGATACATAAACACCCACTGCAGCGGGAGTGGTTACGGTAGTAGCTTACCAATAATGAAATTGGCCTCTTTATCTCCAACAAGTGAACATCTTGTGAGCATGCCCGCAAGCTTCCCAGAACGTGGACAGTTTGGAGATGAGGAGGCTACGTCACCACATTGCTTATTTTCATTCCAAACAACATAGACATCATTGGGCCATTTCAAGCGGAGCTGTGGACCAGAGTGTTGTAAGTTCTGCCCGAAATAGGAAATAGGAAAGAAAAATCGGATGAAAGTTCAGGTCGAACAAAACAGCGTTGGGGAAGTCACGGTGAGTCAATACAACAATCAGGCAGCCACTCATCACCTGATTTATGGTGTCTCCTCGGTGCATAGCTGGTATGCGACCCACAACAAACTCGAGGGAAGATGCCGTTAGCTTCTGCTCGTGTAGGTAATAGCAGACAAGCGAGTCTTCGTGACTGTCACTTTCTACAAAACAAAGAGTGTGACGGCTTGAGTTTTTAACCAATGGATCCGATAACCTTGACTAACAGGTTTCAATTGACATACGAGGCTCCTGCGCGTTTTCAGCCAGTCGCATAAAATGCTGTTTGCACATGCCACTGAAGAGGGTGATTACACAGCCCATACCTACTAGCTTATTCCATATTGTGTTTATTTTCGCATTCGATTTAAGACCATTTTCGGAGGAAAACCTGCGAGCAAATAGTGACTGAATGCCTTTTAACACATTAGCGACGGATACAATCAGTATTATTGGGCCACACCGATAAACTGTGCCCAGATTTGGTAGAAAATCAAAACTACCGGAATTTGCAGACAAAACTATATGGACGGAAGGATCCACTGTATGTCGTGTGCTTACCACCAATAATTCCTCGTCCACTTCGAATGCGCATTGGTGTCCATTCAGTGCACCAAGCCGCTCAGCAATCAGCTGTTTACAGGCGAGGAGGATACTCAATGCAACCAAGTGCTGCATTCCGGTAACATAATTGGCAAAAGTGACTGCCGATCGTTGTGAAACGTAGGTTGGTGGGTTCAGTGTCAGGCTAAGTGTGAATGCAGCCTGACCGGAAGGAGTGACCCAACGATTATCACCTCGACCTGCACGAGTAAGTAAGTGATATTATGAGTGGATCTTAGGAGGAACGTAAATCCAATTCGCAAAGTCATACTTTCAGTCGCAGCATCAATTTCAAAACAGACACGAAACCATGTTGAAAAAATAAACACAAATAGAACAAATCAGGAAAGAAGTTGGGGAGGAAGAGTGACAGTGAGCATCTGGGCTTGATACCACCGGATGTGGTGAACTTTGGAGGGAACTGGTCCCAGACAGGTCCACGAGAGTAGGCACATAGAGCCCTTATAAGTGACAAGAATTTGGAAGAAGCATCTTCAATGTCAGACACTGCAATGAATTCTGACGAACAGCGGAGTCAAGAGCAGATCTTATATCGAGAGAAACGATCACTGTTGGTCGTCGGAAGGAGTGGCAGATTTTCAGCGCCTGTCGCGAGGTGAAGGCATGATAGACGCGAACCTAGCTAGGGTTTGATTCTCAGGAATCTCACCCTCTCGATGACGGATCAATCTCCACAGGATGACAACAAAGAGCACCTAGAAGGCTATAATCATTAAATCGATGTTCCCGCTCCATTCCGTGGGTATTCTTTCTTCATTACAGATATGTTGGAACAAAGTCGTCAGATTAGCCACGAGGGAGTCGCAACCTTCTTCGAGGAGCACAGATGAAACCGTCTGGAGCGGGTGCTTTGTTGTGGCGAAACAATGAAATATTAGGCTGGACTTACGTCGTCCGTGGGATAGTGGTGTCGACGTTCCATTCAGTCTTATGTGGTCCTTCCAGGAGTTGAGTTGATAAAAGACAACTAAACTTTCCTTTAGTGTTCAGCCCGTAGTTCAAGACCACCTTTCTGTCAAATCATTGAGGTCTTATCCTTTGTTATAAACCGTTTCACTAACACCCACCCTGGGACAATTCAACCCAACTAGGAATAAAATTTGGTCGTTTACGGGCTCGGGAAATCTTCCACTTCCCCAGCTTTCGCAGTCCATCAAGACTCCCTGTCAATCCTTGGGCCGTTCACTGTCAGCGTTTAAATAACCCGCATGCGATATCATGGTCACTTGTTGCTGGTAGAGTTCTCGTGGTATTAATGAGAGCCGCTGGTCGTGGTGAGAACCAGTGTCCGTTGAAATGTGAAACCAACAGACGGTTTTGAAAGCCACTAGCAGAAAAACTTCGGTCACTTCATAACAATCGTCATTATTACCATCAAAAGGCGTACAACTGCAGTTGAGAAGTCATCGTTTTAGAAAGGACCGGTAATAATCGGTCGTTCTTAACTACGGGACATCCCAATCTTGACACAAAAACTTCATCACGCCAAGTGTGAGGTCACCAAGTTGGCCAGATTTTGAGAGGAATGGAGAACCAATCAATAAGACCTCTTCCGACTAGCGTTCAATGCCAGTTAAACGGTCTTGTCGGTCCGTGTGATTATCTAAATCTTACGGTTGATGGGTTGAGGGATTTCAAATCATTTGCAATCGAGTTTAGTTCCCTAATCTACCAGATCAACGTGCTTTAATTGGTGATTGGCCTTGGGTTTTACTGGTAAATTGAGTTGACTTGTGTGGGCTTCTAACTACTAGAACAATTGAGTAGGGGATGAGCCGTTTCGAAGAAACTGGACCTTACCGTAGTGTGAAGCTTTGTGTATCCCCGCGACCCATTGAGCTATACTAGGGATATCTGCACGACAGTCGCAGTCTCCCATACTAGGCTGTTCATTGGTTAGAAGCCTGACCGGCACAGCCTCCTGGTCCTCCTGATTGGGGGTTAGAACATGTATAGTGACTTGTTTCCTGGCCGTCACCATGGCAACGCCGAGCTGGTGATTGTGTTATGACCGGCATACTCTCATCTCTAAGGTGAAGCCAGTGAATGGCGTACCTCTTCGTCTTGCGATAGTAGACAACGCAAATGCTGTGGACAAATTAGATGGTCTCGCCCAACGGCCAAGTCATTCCTCAAACATACGATCGACTTTACTATTCGGTGTTTATGTGATAACCGTCACCACGTCGGTTCAACCAAGATCTCTTAATCGTGCTCTCTTCCGCAGATCTACAGCTACTCAAAACTAAAGCGACAGAAGTGAAAGCCATCCGAGGACGACACTGTAATGAGGGACATATACTTAAGTACGAGAAGTTACTTCCCAAGAATCAACTTTCTAGTGAGTTCATAACGAAGCGTGAACAGTCTACTGGCCGTCATAGCGTGGTAAAGATATCAAATAAGCCGTTAGATGAGCAACAACCTTGGGTGTTGGAGAAGGGTTTGAATTTCGTAGCAAGTAAAAAGGTGATAAGGGCGGAACAAATAATCCATTGCATTGAACCTCTGTTCAAAAAAATAATGCAATGGTGGCGGAGAAGCCACAAGTACAGCTGGTCACAGCCCTTAGTTCCAAGTAACCAGGAGCTCCAGGAGAGCGCAGAGCCTTAAACGCCCTTAAATGGGTGGACAACAAAGTTACCACAAAGGCGAATAAGGGTGAAGCCACCGTTGTCATCACCAAGTGATTATCTGCAGAACACCTAGTTTAATACCTAGCTTATGGTTATTAAAGGCCGATTGATAGTCGGGACATTGTCTATAAGGAATGAGAGTCAAGTCGAAGTTGGCAGGTATTTGCGTTCTCACCACTTGATACAAGGTAATTTGTATCGATTGCACCCCAAAAGTGCAATCCAACGGACTGCCAAAAATCTATAGATCAGATGCCTCAGTGAGACCAATAGTAGACACAATAGGTTCCCCACCTCATGAGCTGGTCACAGTCTTGAATCACTCATCGGAAAATCTAGTACTTATATATGGAATTCATGACTTTTTGAACAAAGTAGCGGGGTTAATCGCGCAACCAGATAACATTCTTGTAAGTTTCGATGACAGCTCATTATTTACGAATGTGCCCGACCTAAAGCTGTCACCTGGTCGTGGTGGCGGGCTTGGGTGCTGTAATGGTCTCGTGGGCTATGCTGGCTAAAAATTCGTTCCACAAGGCGCAACCATGCCAGGAAGGCCAAACGATAACAGTCAGACCAAGAGCAGCGAGATATCGTACTACGAGTAAACGTGCTACGAGACGTTCTAGAGGAAAAGTCGTACTGTCCTCAGCGCTAGGAGTGGGAAGGCAGTAAGGCGGCGGGCATGTCTATATTGATGGAAACAATAACGTTGCCTTCTCCCGAGAAAGGATAGGTTAGAAAAAGTCGGCCCTAAAAACCGCCCGCACCGAGCGCACAACAGTTGACCGTGACCACCAGTGCATTATTCACTATGGTCGGAATACTTCTAAAATCGAGGAGTCCGGTGCTGCTCCAAAGGCATGTGCTGCACGTAGTCGCATCAGGGGTAGACAGTAATGCCTTACTCCCTGCATCATCGGTTTAGGCCACCCCCCTCAGCCGAGCAGGTCAGACTGTTGAGTCATCGGATCCGGTAAGAGTCTCCAAAGAAAACCCTACCGTCCGCTACCTCGTGCGTCAGACTTTTGAGTTAGAGGCTAGAGGCACAGTCCCCGAACAAAACCCTACATTCTCCCACCGCATTGTGTATCAGACTTCTAAGTCAAAGGCTCAAGGTGGGGTACCTCAACCAAACCCCCCTCCTCGGCCTGGGCAACCTGGAAGTATCATTTGCCCGCGCATTTCAGCGTCCACCGATGTCCCTCCCCAACCTCTTCCCAACACACAAGCAAACGTCGCTGAGCCATTTGATTGTCAGTTATCTGACCGAAGGGCCTTATGCTCTTCGCTGCCTACTAACAATACACAAAATAACAAACATCCTTCTAAATCCACGAGATCCTTTCCATATAATAGCTCTTAACGTCCGTACTCTATGTCAAATTGGCAAACAGACGATACTTGCTGAAAACATACTCCCTTAAAATTGATGTATGCAGTGTCTCCGAAACAGCCGCGCACAACAGTTGACCGTGACCACCAGTGCATTATTCACTATGGTCGGAATACTTCTAAAATCGAGGAGTCCGGTGCTGCTCCAAAGGCATGTGCTGCACGTAGTCGCATCAGGGGTAGACAGTAATGCCTTACTCTCTGCATCCTCGGTTTAGGCCAACCCCCTCAGCCGAGCAGGTCAGACTGTTGAGTCATCGGATCCGGTAAGAGTCTCCAAAGAAAACCCTACCGTCCGCTACCTCGTGCGTCAGACTTTTGAGTTAGAGGCTAGAGGCACAGTCCCCGAACAAAACCCTACATTCTCCCACCGCATTGTGTATCAGACTTCTAAGTCAAAGGCTCAAGGTGGGGTACCTCAACCAAACCCCCCTCCTCGGCCTGGGCAACCTGGAAGTATCATTTGCCCGCGCATTTCAGCGTCCACCGATGTCCCTCCCCAACCTCTTCCCAACACACAAGCAAACGTCGCTGAGCCATTTGATTGTCAGTTATCTGACCGAAGGGCCTTATGCTCTTCGCTGCCTACTAACAATACACAAAATAACAAACATCCTTCTAAATCCACGAGATCCTTTCCATATAATAGCTCTTAACGTCCGTACTCTATGTCAAATTGGCAAACAGACGATACTTGCTGAAAACATACTCCCTTAAAATTGATGTATGCAGTGTCTCCGAAACAGCCTACAAGACCCGAGCGTAGTTATGCATCTCAGAACGCCAAGGATGAATTCAGCTCTTCCACATTTCTTCCTCCGCGTGTCCGGTCACCCAGAAGCAATGACCCCTGGAGGCGTGGGAGTTGCACTCAGCCCCAGAGCTGAACGTGCCTTGCTGGATTGGATCCCAGTAAACAGTCGTCTTTGCGTCGTCCGGTTATTCAGCTCAATCAAGCCCAACGCCCCTCGCCATAAAAAGCGGTGCCTGTTTGTAGTGCCGACTTATGCCCCAACGGATTGCAGTTCTGATGCTGGGAAGGATGCCTTCTATCGATAGTTATCTCAGGTCATTCGTCAAACAAGAAGCACTGAAATTGCGATCCTTGTTGGTGATATGAATGCTCAATTCGGTCGTCTGAGCTCCTTGGAGTCAGATTTGAGCGGTCGATTCAGAGTCAATGCACGTCGCATGAACAACGAAGAGTGACTTCTCCAGTTGTCCTGATCATAAACTGTTGCCAGCCGGCACGAGCGACACCAGTGAAGAGCTGCAATTCAAGACTGCCATTCCTTCTGGGACACACAAATTGATTACGATCGCACCATGGTGCGCGCACGCTTTGCAGTTCGTTTCCCTTCAAGCCCTCGCAAGTTAGCAAGAAGCATGCCAATATATCATCTTCGAAGGACTACCATAGCTCAACAGTGTCCATCTGAACTAGTTCAACAACTCTCCACAGTGAACGAATATTGTGGTAGCAGCGAGCATGTGGATGAAGCGTGGTAAAATGTGAAAGAAGCTATGTTACTGGCGTTCACTTTTGTCTGTCCGACTTCTTCAATTCGACCACAAGACTACTGGATGTCGTCGAGGTCACCATCCATGATTGATGCAGGGAATCCATACCAGCAGGCAACGAGTACGACGGCGCACGCCAATCCCTAAAACATCGAATAGTGAAGCGATCTGGTGGACATCAAAAGCTCGGAAGATCGAGAATGGTTTTGCTAACGGAAACAGCCGCGCCATATATCAACTGATACAATCAACCGATTTTAGAAAAGGAACGGTCAGTGAAACGATAAGTGAAAGAGGCGGCTCGTTAATTCACTCGCAACAAAATCGACTGGAAAGATGGGCCGAACACTTCGAAGCACAGTTTAGCTGGCCTCCTGCGACCTAGCCTGTAGAGGAAAGTTCATATGGGCGGATGGAGTGTGAACCTTAATCACCCGTCAGAAGAGGAAATAAAGTACTAAACATAGGTACTGAAATGTGGGAAGGCACCAGGACCGGACGTTTTGTATCCAGCTCGCTTCAAGGAAGGCGGAGAAGCACTGGTGACCCATCAAACAAAACTCATTCGTGAGATATGGAGCGAAGAGAAAGTGTCTGCAGAGTGGGGCATGTCGGCAGTTACCCCTATCTTCAAAAAGGGCTTTCGGACACTGTGTGAAAACCACTGTGACATCATCCTGGTAGCTGTGGGTCTCTGGTCTTATCCTTAGAAGGTTGACTGAAAACGGAGACAAATCCGTGAGGACCAAACTAGGTTCCGTCGTGCAAGAGGATACATCGATCACATTTTCACTCTCCGACAGATTCTGGAACAGCGACACTGCATCCAGCAACCTGCAATGGGTGTGTTCCTTGACTTGAAAGCTGACTCTGTGGACCGCCAGGCACATCAAAAGTTAGAGACATTGTGGACACGGCATAGCCGTGCCCTCAATGTCGCTCTTGAGTCCAGGCTATTGCCTTCAATGCATTGCTCCCTTCCCAATGTCACCCTTAAAAGTCCACTGACTATGTATATACGCATCGATTATATCAGCTTCCGCCTCCAATGCGCAGCTTTTTACCACAACTCCCGAAATCATCGGCGAACGAAACTGTGGCAGCAACAACCACAGTACAAGTAAGCAGTTCTTACAGTTGATAATGATAATGATGATGTGCTAAAAGGGGACCCTTTAGGAATAGTCAAGCGGTCGCTACTAGCAAACACATCCCTTTCGGAACGGACACAGCTTATGGCAAGTGAAATGGTGGAAGGCATAAAAGCATACTGGAATCACACTCACCTCGTTTTCGATTCCGTAGTTTACACTCAAGAACAACGTTTAGCAATGGGATTTCAACATCCCAGGTCTTGGCAAATATCTTAGGAAAGATTTCGAACGCAAGGCTTTAGCCGGATTCCCATTCCTACCTGAAAAATTTTGGCATTATATAGATGACACTTTCGCTGTGAAAAATCAAGACAAGGTCAATGAGTTTTACATCTGAATGGCTTAAATCCATACATCAAACTTAGTATGGAGATTTAATCAACTTCGGATACACTACGCTTCTTAGACTGCATGACACATAAAGTTGAGGAAAACCAAAAAACATAGTTTATCCAAAGCTAACTAGTATTGGGGCTATTTTAAATTGCTTGTCTACCTATCCGAAGTCGGTGTTTGCTAGTATTGCCCCATCAATGCTCAGCTGAATAAGTGCCCTGTGCACAGAAAAAGCTGATCGGGCCCAACTTGAAGTAAAAAAAATCGGGGTAGTGGATATCCGGCTTCTTTGATTGAGCCTCAGCTACGAAGTGTGCTGACCCTTGTGGCGAAACCCAACGGGAAAGGATTGGGACTGCTGTCATTCCATATAAATCAGTGACATCCGAAGGCATTCGAAGAATTCTAAACGCGACTAACATAAGAGTTGCGTTCCAGAAGGGAAAAATTCTGTGCTCTGCACTGATATAGTTGAAGAAGCATATCCCGGCAAACAGAACCAGGGACTGCGCCTATTAAACTGAATGCAACGACTGCACTAAGGTCCGTATAGGACAAAAGGCCCGTGAACTTTACACCAGAATCGGCGAGCACAAAGGAAAAATTCACAGGCCACCGAGAGATGCAGATGAATATCGAGCACTACTGGAAGAAAGCAACGGTAGGACATGCACTAGGCACGAGACACAAAATAGATTTAGAGAATATTGAAGTTCTGAGGAGGTTACAACGGTTCACGCCACAGAGACTGATGGCCGAGGTTGTGGAAATCGCCAAACATCCCAGTGGGAATAGAAGGCGTAGAACTGGCAAGTGTGTGGAGAACGGTTTCAGATCAGTCGAGCTGACATGTGATGATGTGCGGTTATCAGCGAACAGGAGTTATCAACAGAAGTAGGTAAGACCCCAAGTGCACGAACCAAACCGACCAACAGTTCCATCTAATCTCAACCCCGCTCCTCTCCCCACCCCCCAACTAAATTGTCGTAGCACTTACAGACCCAAACAGACCAACAAAATATAACAGTGACACCCTAGATAAATCACCGAGTGAGGCACCGTGAGCTTAAATCCGATAAAAAAAATTACCTGAAATTCCCAAAACCCATCGACCGTAAGATTTAGGCAACCACGCTGACCGGCAAGACCCTCTAACTGACATTCAACACTGATCTAGTGTGCAAACCGGAAGAGCTCTTACTGAATGGCTCTCAATTTACCTTAAAAGCTGGCCAGCTTGGTGACATGCTCACTTGGCCTGATAAAGCGTCCGTGTCAAGAGTGAAACGTTGTTCAGTTAAAAAGCGTTTCTGAAATGATGAGCTTATGTGAGAAAACAAATCTAAGTTAACCACTACGGACGGCAAGAATGCTTACCATGTCCCTGAGTTTGACGGTTAGATACGACAACTAAGCCGGAATGAGGAGGAATTTTCCCCAGTACGCTGCGTTGAGACAGGGAAGGGATAAGTAGACCAACAATAGTAATATTAACAACTAGGAATAATAATAATAATAGTAATAATAGAGCTTGAAGAACACTAAAAACGATACTGGATATCGAATACTGTGCACCGGCGTGTTTTTCATAGGCTACAGGGACTCAAAGTGCATTTTCTCCTATGTGGGAGTGTCGCCAATCATATAATGATACCAATGGATTCTACCAATTGTGCTCCGGAAGATTGGTATGGTTTGACCAGATGGATATTCCAGTAAACCTGGAGCAACCGTGACGATCCTTCCGGTATCTCTACCCTGAGAGACACCCTAAACCCAAGGGGAGTAATTCAATTCCCAATTTATAACGATCATCCACAAATCTATGCCGACAACGCCTACAAATGATTCATTAACAACAAAATCCCGTTCGGTAGTGAAGTGTCACGCGCTGTGATTACAACCATCCAACGCATATGGAACCAGCAACATCCGAATTACATCAGCCTAAGAAAAATTAGGGACGGTCGGGCAAAAGGACCTTGAGAACGAAGACCAATGTAAAGTGCACCCCGAATATAACTGATGCTCATATAATGCGCTCTCTACACCTTGGACAGTCAGCCCCTAATCCGACAAGCCTAGGCAACGCCGAATAAATAACCGTACAACGATTCTCAGTCTTTCAGTATAGATTAGCCCCAGTTGCAGGACGAAATCCCTATTGTAAACCAATCACACGTCGAATTCTTCACTTTAGGGTGGCACCAGCTAAAACGCGACGAAAGGTTTCTATAACAAGCGAAACACGAAACTCGTGTGTAGACTTCCATGCCTGTCGTTGAACAAGATTACGCTTTATGGACATTGACTCTGTACAATCTGAGAGAACGCGATGGGCTGATCCTGAGCCATCCACTACTGACGAACTTTAACCAGTCCGTCAACTACAACCCGTCCTCAAATGCTGAAATTACACGATAAGAACTGAGGCTCCAACATGAACAAAATCCCAGAAACTGCAAATACGAGTCTTCCAGTCATTTACGGCATTTGTGGAAACCCGCTGAAGTCATTGCCACTCATTCGTGATCATTTTTGAAACGATTCGATATGACCACCTAGCATCGAAATCTCAGCTGACCAGCTCTCACCAGACGACCCATCATCTTCTCCAGCTGTAAAAACTGCGTACTTGTTGTACAGTGGTCACAGTTGCCACACTCGTTCACCAAGGATTTGTGTAGGTGGGGTAATTAGCTATGCATTGGAGGCGGTAGCTAATACAAATGACGCCTCATTGTGTCAGTGGACATTTAACTGGAGAGATCGGGAAGAGGAGCCATGCATTCAAGGCAATAGCGCCACTGAACAGCTGAGCCGAATCCGATAATGTCGCTAACCACTGATGTGTCGCGTCTCGGGGTCCCCGTCCAGCGGGAGATGATACGACCAGCGCAGCTGAGTCTGCACGCAATCGCTTTCATACTTCGCTGTCAGGTCACTATTTGACCTCTCCTGGCAATCTGTAGAGTGTGTCCAGCTCATCTATCGTGGGCAAGTTATTTTTTCCAAAACCCACTCAACCCACGTAAGGATTACTGATCCGATGCAGTCACCAAACTCTGATAATTCCATGAAGACATCGACGGTCCACAGAGAGCACAGGCCAGGTTTCTGACCCGAATAACAATATGGAGCGCATCACACGTTCGCTCGCAACATGGCATGATTGGAGTCAAGTTGAGTGCCCCAAAATGAACAGCAGTCTTCAACTGTGGCTCTCCACCGGTCGCCGACAACCACGTGATCCAGTTGTGTCCACAGTTGGTTCGCACGATACGGACGTTTATGCTGAAAGTTCATACTAGTCAGAAACAGTTGATGATCAGCACACAACTGGAAGTTACGCTTCCCGTTGTCTGTGAGACGAGCATCGATCTGAATCGACCACTCAAATGAGATCCCAAAAAGATCAGACAACCCACTTGAGCATTTATATCACCTACAAGGATCACAATGTCAGTGCTTCTTACTTGACGAATGAGCCCGGATAACTCTCAGCGTCGATGGGCCTATGCTGACAATAAAACCAGGCTCCGTTTTTTATGTCGAGTGGCATTGAGGTTGGATGAGCTGGAAGGCCGAGCTGCGCAAAGACGACTATTCATAGGAATTCAATCCAGAAAAACGCGTTCAGCTCTGGGGCTGAGTGTACCCACTAACATACTTTCCACAAATCATCGCTTCTGAATCATTGGCACACGGGGAGTGAAAAGTAAGAGAGCTGACTTCGTCCTTGGTGTTTTAAAATGCAAAACCACGCTTGCTTCTTGTATGCGTGTTTCAGGGACACAGTAAACATCAATTTTAAAGGAGTTTAAGGTCTCGTCTAGCATTACCTCGTTGCCTTCTTGACATAGAGTATGGATGTGGGAGCTCCTATGCAGAAAGAATCTCGTGGATCCGACAGTTTTATTTTATTTATCGTTAATAGGCAGTGGGACGTATTAGGCACATCTGCCAGATAACTGACAATCAAATGACTCAGCAACGTTTGATTATGTGGTGGGAAGGGGCTGGGCAGGGACACCGGTGGACAAAGGAAAGTCCAGGTAATAATACTTCCCGGTCGCCCAGGCCGAGGAACGGGATTTGGTTCAAGTACCGCACTCGGAGACTTTGACTCTAAAATCTTGCCCACAAGGCAGTGGGAGCATGTAGGCCATATATATAGCCTGAAACAAAAGTCTGAACCTCGAGGCAGCGATTGTTGGAGTTTCTTGAGGAACCTTTCCAGAAGCCAATAAGTCAATAGTTTGGCCCACTTGGCAGAAGGCTGGCCGGAATATTTTGACGGTAATCCTGTGTCGAGGAAGCCAAGCATGCGTAACCCAGCGCAACACATTGTCTAATTCCCCAAATGGGTGATCTACCCTGCAAGGAAACAAATTACGGGCATACTCTAGGCCCTTGACCACTGTTCGCACACTATTTCGTTAAATCATCCAAGTCGTCCCGATTAGGGTCAAATTAGTTTGACCGATAATTTAACCTCAGAACGCAAACAGCTCCTATCGTTGGGAGGCTTCCCAGTTGATAAACGGATTGGAGTTAATTTAGTAACTCCGAAGCATAATATGAAACAACGCAGCACTACATATGAATAAGTATAGGGATTTCAATCACTTTTATTGTCGTTGCTATCACTCAAGCATATATCTTCGTGATTAAGTGCCTTGTTTCGTGGTTTTTAGTTGAGTTCAGGCGGGCAATACAACAACAAACAGTACAAGAAGCCGACCGCATTATACAGGCTCTCCTTGTTGGGCTATTACGTCTGAGTATCTATGGGATTGCAAGTGTCGAACATTTTGAGGGTTCAGATCAGGTGAAGTGAAAGGCTGCATAACTAACAGCTACTTAAAATATCTGGGTGCAACTGAAATTTCATTGTGACAGTTCAGAAAACATGCGATATCCACTCAAGAGGAAACGACTTGCTGGGGCAACTTTTTGAAGACCCTCGAAGGGGAAAGCAATATAACTGAATCAAAAATAAAAACTCCATACAGTAGAACACGAAACAACAAGGTGGTGCATGTATACGGGGTAACGAAAATGGAATAAAAGCGGGAAGCATACCATAGATAGAAACCTCCAAAGACATAAATGGAGGATGTACCTTTCACATAACACCCAACTCGAACCCAAGGACTCAGACCATATTAGGCTCTTCCCCAGGGTGTTTGTGTTCAGATTTTTCCGGTAACCTAACCAGTCGAACTCCGGGGGTAGGCTGCTCAGAGTGGAACAATCGCGTAGTTCGGCATGCGTAAAATCACCGAGACCGGCCAAGGTGGATGGCTCAGAGAAGATATTTAGGGTTTTCTGGAACAAAAACACAAGTGAAATTCTGGCAAAAAATCCAAAGATGAGTTCAAATTACTTGCTAGCACGAATCCGCTTCAAACACACCATGTTATTCCTCGTACTAGCTAAAAACACAGGAACAGTTCATCAGAAACTAAAGTAAGTTCTCTGTTCCGCAAAGCCACTCTAATGAGCACACAATATAGTCGAATCCTCAATCAGAGCGGAGCGGAAATCACGTTCACCAGGCGACCAGTAACAAACAATGCGTACAGACAGAGAAAAATGGCCTGCCCTGTTTAACCCGTGTGGGTGTCTAATGTAGGATGTAAATCAGCCGTTAATTCAACCACATATATTCAGCAAAGCGGGTTATGCTTTGACTGGATGTGCTGGGTGTGCATTACTATCGTTCTAACAGAAAATGTGACCCAGACATCGGAAGCAGGCGCTTGTCCGTGAGCGGGATAAAAAGTGACTCATAGTTGGGGCCAATTCTAAGGATCGGGAGCAGATCACCATGCAGCGGGTAACATACAGTGAGAAGTCCTCCGAGTTAGCAAGCATAATCCATTTAAAACATGGAAATATCCATCAGTCGACGCTTGTTCACATACCCAGAAATAGTTCCGGGAGCTACTGCCACCGACTAAAGAAGATCATCGCATGTGGTTGGGACAACTTACATACCCTGTTTTACCACGAGGAGGTCGTACATTATATTGTCGGGTTGCTTCAATTCGAATCCATTCGTATAGAACGGAAAGAAAAGGATAGTTCTGAAAGGGCTTTAAACAGAAGCTTAGGGTCAAAGACCACCTAGGTGTCGACCAATCGAAACATGAACTAACTAGCCAACCGACAGGATTAATCATTTAAACAACCAATCATAAACGGTCACCCGCCCTCAGACCAAGACAACCTATACATACACAATCACATCGCTGAACACCTATATACAGAGAAAGGAGAAGCCATGACGCATCGCTATGCACCTACACAATGATGATGCAACAGTCTGGTGAACAATTCAACCACCAGGACTATTTTAATTTGTTCTGAGGCATCCGCTCTGATTCCCAGCTCGACTAAAGTATACTCGTAAACTAGAAATCATGTCACCAGGTCAAGTACTCACCTACAACGGGTAGTATCGACTGAGCATATTAATAAACGACGACAAAATTAGTTGAAGGACCCTTCTGTGAAAGAAGCATTATACCGAAACAAGTTCTTCGTCCCGCTGTATACAGTATTTTGTTTCTCATTAAAAAAACACCACTAGCTATGAAACAACGAAGACTGCTTTTGCACTCTAACTATGGGGGCACGTACTTCTGCTCGAGTATTGTGGGAACCCATGATCATTGAATACAGGGTTACATTGTTGGATGGTTTCTCATGGAAGTGGTTGATAAGTGAACGACATGGTATGTGTAGCAATTCCAGTCCCTGCCGTAGTGAATCCAGACGACTGTCAAGTGGATTTATCTGAATAAAAAGAGAATCAACGACTAGGGATGGAAAAAGGAAGAGTTACAATAAAATGTGGACCAAAACGACATCCATGTGGATCATTCATGCCAGACCCACTCCTTGTAACATACATAACATGGATGTATCTTAAGGCCAATATCTATGTATTTTAGTTTCTTCAATCAAAGAGAATAATAGCATCATCATCATCATCGACAGCATGGCATCAGTCTCCAACACCGATGCTTCACTGCCGTAAAATCATGATTTATTCGACAACCTTATGGTAAAGAAAAGAATAAAGGTAGATGGGGTAGGGACTTAGTGCTGGCTTACTACGATCATTCCAATGTGCCTACACCTCCAAACACTCATTCAGACAATCTGGATAGAAACTGACAACAAGATCTCCACTGACATCGGTTGGCAGCCATATCTTGTGGTGTCTCCAACCAGGCACAATGAGGATCACGCGGTCCCCATCCTGGAAGGCGAGTAGCACCGACAGCACCCAAGCGTTTCGTCATCTCCTTCATACTCCTCTGCCAGGTCATGGGTTGGCCACCTCTCTGTTTACGCCACTCCGAATTGGGTATAGAAAATAGTACTCTTTTCGGTAAACGATGATTCGGCATGCGTAAAACATGTCCCAACCAACGCAGCTTCTGGTGCTGGACACATTCTTCAATGGAAGTACCCGTTACACAACCGAAAACACGCTTTCTAACCGCCTCGTTACGGATTCGCTGACACCAACCCAAACGAGTTATGGTTCTGAGACAACGATTGTCGAAAACCTGAAAGGGTAGGCCACCTCTCTGTTTACGCCACTCCGAGTTCGGCATGGAAAACAGCACTCTCTTCGCATACGATGGCTAGGCATATGCAACACATGTCCCAAGCAACGCAGCTTCTGGTACTGGACACATTCTTCAATGGAAGTAACCGTTTCACAACCGAAAACGTGCTTTCTAATTGCCCTGTTACGGAAAGGCTGACACCACACACGAGCTACGGTGCTGAGACAACGATTGTGGAACACCTGAAGACGCCTCAGGTCCGCTGCTCGAATAGCCCAAGTCTCACAGCCATACAACAAAACAGCCCACACTGTAGCTTGATACACACGTCCCTCGAGATTCAGGGATACACCACTCTGAGGGCATAGTTGTATCAAATTAGCAAACGCGACCACATTGACCTCATCTATCACACTACAATCAAAACTAATACAACTTCCAAGATGCGAAAACGGCCTACAGTTTTCAGTAACTCTCTCTGGATTTTAAATGGCGCGTTCAGGGACTGCACGTTCACGAACAGAACATTGCAATTTTTGGGTGCAAAGTTCATATCAAAGGACAAGATGACTAAAAACACCTGCACCTTCTCCTGTTCGAAGATGAGAACGATGTCGTCTGCGTCTCCAGATCGAGAAAATTTTCTCCACAGGTTATTTGAACACCAGGGATTTGGAGACCCTTCATCATTCGTCTCATTATTTCAGCGATCACGAAGTTAAAAAGGAATGGAGAGAGTGGGCATCCCTGACGGACACCGCTTTGTGTGCGGCTTTTGGAGAGCTCTCCGTACACTCTCACACGTCTGGAAGTCGAGAATACAAAGAACGTATTATGTTCACAAACTTCCGTGGTATTGCTTGGAGGGCAAGCGTGTCAAGAGGAACAGACCGATCAACCGAGTCGAATGCACCTCGGAAATCCAGGAATACTAGAATCGTGGGTCACGTATACGTATGTCGTTGTTCTAGCACCTCATGGAGTGTGAAGATTTGGTCAACGCAATCCCTACCAGGCCGGAATCCCGCTTGCTGCTCTGTAGTCGAAGTTTCAGGAGCAACCGTAAGGCGATGAAGCACAATTGACGCCAACAGTCTCGTTACGACCGGGGTCAAGCTGATTCCCCTGTGGCTACCACACTCACTACCAGCCACTTTTTTGAAAATGAGCATTATCACCGACTCCGTACAATTGTCTGGGACAGACTCCTATGCCCAAATGCAAGCAAACAGATCGGACAAGCGTTAAGTGAGGACTTCACCCCCGCCTTTGAACAATGCGGGTGGGATGTCATCCAGACCAGGAGCTCGGTGGCGTTTGAGAGATCATATGCAGTCGTAAACCTCCGAGGCTGTAGGTGGTTTCACGTTCACCGTCAAGGGTTCTACTTCACCTGTGGGCTCCAGATGTGTGCCAGCTGGTGGCCATGACAATTCTTCGAAATATTCGGCCCAACGGTCGAGGCGTTCCTGTTTATTCCAGATGATCACTCAGTTCCGATCTTTGATGGCTTCACTCACAGGTGGTTTCCGGGGCCCGGTCACATGGCTAAACTGAAATAATCTTCGGGCATTACCGGCTTTCTGGGCCTTTTCGATCTTTCTGATTTTCTGTGTCCACCACACTTCACGGTCGGCTCGCACGCTCACTTTCACTTGACGTCTGATAATTCTTGGCACCGAGTTATGTTCGGGACCGGCTGAGATATTTCGCCGAGATTTAAGCAGTGCCATCATTCGGTCCGATATCCAGTGCTTGCGTGCGCTTGGTGATGCCGTGCCACAGGCGAGATTCCCAGCACTATGCTAAGAGGTGGTAATCTCATCCCAGTATGCATTCACATCTGATGTTAGAGCATTTGGAAGAGACTCTAGAAGACGATTCTGATAAATTCATCTAACATCCGGATCTGCCAGTCTTTCAACTGCCAACCGATCTGTCCGCACCTCAGGCGGCCCAGAGAAACATAGGGAGTCCTATCCATGTCGACCTCCTAATTGAGTCTTAGATAAGCTAAGGCTGCCCACTTGTGCATTCATATATCCGGCAACCACCCCGATATCTGAGCTTTTAGCTCGCCGCAACAGGGCATTCAGGGCATCGTAAAACCTGTCTTTGATGGCGTCGGAGCTATAGTCAGTTGAAACGTAAGCAGACACGATGAACATTCATCTATCAACTTCCCGCTTGTGAGACTTCCTCACAAACGTTATCAGACGAACCGTACAGAAGCGACTATCAACAGATATCCAGCAAAGAAAGGATAATTCCGTCCGGTGACTTAGCACGATACCCACCCATGCACATCCCGCCCCAGCAGCCTCTGGTCACCCGAGGTGAGCAGCCGGAAGCGAGTGGAGACTGACGGGGAGGTTAGCTCAATAACTGTATTTGCATCTTGGATTATCGTTTCTGAGACACAGCAAACATCAATGCCAAGCGAGTCCAGTGTGAGAGCAAGAGCAGCTGATGGCACCGCGCGATGGCCGGTGTGGCATAAGTTTATTTTCATGTGTGCAGTTCACGGTTGTACGTGGGCTGGGATACTGTCAGGGCGCCCACACCTAGACAGGTGGATGATTAAGGTCCTCGAACAAAGCCTTTGGCTCAAAAGCCTAACCGCAAGACAGCAGTGTTTGGCGAGAAATGCAAGTACACGTCACCACACATGTTCCAACCCCCAACCTGGTGGGCCAGGACTGTTCGTCAGACCCCTACCCATCGCCCAACCTGGTATGAAGAACTGTGAGTGTTACAAGGGCACCCCCAGTGTAGCTCAATGGATCGCTGAGGTGCGCAAGCCGTCACACCACGGTAAGGTCGTCTCTTTGTGACGGGAAAGAGAATAATAGGCATCCCTTTTGAGAGTTTCCACTCAGAATAAAAAATAGGGCACCTTGAACGTTGCTTCAGACAGCTTGACAATCACATACAATAAATGGGATGTTGCACGGTTTGCCAAATTGGCGTGCAAAATTGAAGGGTTGATTGACTCAGATCTGTAATTTTATAGAATTGCTTCCAATGTTTCAAAAAAAGAAAACTCAAGCAAATAAAACTCACAGAAGTAATTACAAGGTTTGTGCGAGTTTCATCAGGCGATCCCACGAGTATTCTTGAATGTGGAACGGATGCTGTCGACGCATGTATGCGCCACTTCCACTGAGGAGATTCAAGTGGATGAGTGACTACTCTAGGGGCTGAAAGAAGATGGCCCAGTGAGGTCGGATTTTGGGTGTTCTCAGTAGATGCAGATGAATTCAACAGTAAAAGTACCTTCCCACCGTCGGCGAGGAACTGACATACCTGGTAGAATCGTGCAAGATAATAAACTGGCTGTCACTTATCACAACAAAAGAGAAAGGGGATTTGGGTCACTTAAACGCCGAGGATTTCCGCTCACAGTTATCCGTTAATTATCCTCATACATATCCATAACCACCCTAACCTGATGAGCCTAATTTTCCACTCGGGCGAAGACGGCTCAGTAATGCTCACATAACATGTCATGCTGCAGCCAGATAATGTTTACTATAACTGAGAGACATCGGCGATCGGATGTCTGAAGACGTGTGAGGTCATCATATCGGTGGTGAGGCAAGTTCTATGGCCACTGAGTAGGACTACTCTCATAGCCGTTTTGTAAACAAAGCCCTGTAACCTCAACAATATTCGTTTCTCATACCAAGAGTGACAGGAGTTGGCGAATAATACTCATGTCTTGGTGATGCATCTACTGACATCTGTCATCATGAAGTCACCACAAATGCAGCTGTCAAGATAACAAAACCTATCTCATCCTGAAGTTTTGAAAGGATAGGAGACCTTGGGTTTTCAGGATACAAACGACATGGCGAAACAAGGGGCCATTTCTGGTATTCTATTTAGAGTAGTTTGTGCGGACTCATGATCTCCGAATGAAAAAAAAAAAGTATCACCCGGATAATATAGATCTGTCAGTTTCCCTCGCAGACAATTTCTACATCCACATTCCTAGTCCTCCATGCTGGCGTCAATGATAGAAGTGACCGAGTGAAAGGGGGAAAATTCTCATCAGTTGTGTGGAAACTTTCGGAAAATCAATGCAAACAATAACGCGACCGTAAGCATAGGACTAAATACAAAGCCCGTTGAAAAATCTTATAAGTTATTTCTAGTTGGCTAAGCATACGTAGAACACTCTCCATCATCCTTGAATGACGCTAGGGAGAGTTTACTTGCCACCGCAGCCCGGCGGCGCCTCAAGGCAGAAGATTATATTGGTGCTTCGAAAACTGAGACAAGGTCTAAACTCACAGATCAAGGCTCGAGTTGAGCTGTGAGCTTGAGTTTGTAGGTGACGTCTGGATAAAGAGAATACCGTAAGCTATATCACCGTACATGGATCCCGCATTCGAGTTTCGTGGACGTAGCAGATATTCATCGATACTTCAAGAGACCATCGAAATAGTTTGGTACCCGATTTGCATCAGGGTAACTACATTAAATGGAAACGATACAGAGCGACGGACATGAGCAGTGGCATGCTATCAATCGTCTACTCGGATGCGGGGATGATGTGTCCATGTCTGAGATCCACAAATTCGATGAGAAAGGAAGCGAGTGGAAATAATATCGAAGGATGGATGTCAGCGGCAAACTACTTGCTCTGCTATATGAGGCAAGTTTGGTGACCTGGCACTGGCCGGGCATCGCACAACCGCCGAGTTGACATGAACTTATTCGTATTCGTACTGTTCAGGGTATATGTAAACCAACGTCATGACAGGATGCCCAAACTTAAACAGGAATGCACTCGACAAGTCTGTGGCTCAAAATATTGACCACAAGCCAGTGGTGTCGAAGTAAGCTGCAAGTCTGAGTAATGTAAATCTGAGCCCCATCAGCGAGGCTCAGGAGACTGTGTTAGTCTGGTCTCTACCCATTGACCAACCTGGTATGGGAGACTCTGACAATGACAGAGGTTATATTAGTCATTTATCGGAGCAACTGCAAAGATGCGGTCTGTATTCAATAATCACTTCAGAGAAGCAAGATTTCGGTTGATATTTCCTCTTGATGCTTTTACAGGGCTTCCAAGCATTAAAGTCCACAATTTAAAGTCCGAGCAATTTCACAAGGCTATACAAAGGGATTTTTTACATGAAAGGGGTCACCCTCGGAAACACGCTACAATGGACTCACCAGGGAAAATTCATGATCAAATTCGCTGGCCGATTTGCAGGTGTTCATTGACTCAGGTTCATCGAAAACGACCAATAACTTCGCCGTTGTTTGCCATAACTCGGCGAAGAAATCACTCCGTCTGAGCGGATAAGGCACAACACACTGGTCATCTACCAAGCGCTCAATTGTCCGCATACAGTTCCTATAGAGTTCCGTTGTTGGCTGACCGGTGGACGGGAGCAACTGATACAGGTTCATGGCAGAAGAATCTCGGGGCCTGACTTTTGCAGTAATCTTACTGAGGATGGTACTTATATTTCTACCCATCCGAACGGAGCACGTCGCACTCCAGCTGGCCATTCCCGGGCTGAAATGCAAACGATAACCAAAAAAGACCACTTTTGCGACGTACTCCAAACTGCGGTAGCGACACCTACTGTACGGGCACTAGTCGAGATGACCCCTTCAGTGTGCACAGGGGAATTGTAGAAGCCAAACGTGGAACTGAATTATAGCGGAACCCAGAGTTTACAGAAAACAGTAAAAACCGGTTAAGACTTAGCAATTCATTAAATGCACCTGGTATTTACAGATCTTATATTCAGTGATGGGCCAAAACGTAAATAAGGAATTCGTTCAAATAAGGCACGTGTTGCTGTTTCTTTGGACGAGCAGCTTCCATTCCAAGCCCATCGTGTCACTGTCTTTCTCCCTGCAGGTAACTAAGAGGATAGGCCCACCAGTGAATCATTCTGTGATGGATAAACCATATGGACTGATTCAATCATGATCCGAATTCATTCATCCATGCCATAATGATGACCTTCATCATCAGCTCACTCAACGTGTGACTTGCTCGTACACGAAGACGTTAAGCTGTCAAGTACGAGCACCTGTTCCCCGACAAAATGGTCCCCGGGTTGTACTGAAGTCCAAGTAAGGTAAACAACTGGGCGTCTTTTCCTCCAGGACCTTAACCGCAAGCGAGAAAAAACATTCTGTTGCCAAATGAGAAGCATGTACTGTCGTCGAAGCGTGATATTGCTAAAACACTGGACGTAACGTAAAGTCTCGGTCAATGAACCCCCTGGTCGAAACCCTAGGTATTACGTGGTGAGCTTTAAGCTATTAGTAGTAGTACATCCGGGGTAGGGCAGTCACTTCTCATATCCTCTTGAATAAAGAGCACACTGTCGTTCCGAAATTGGTTTGATCAAGGCAAGACAGACATTCCGCCATCTCTGAATAACGCTGGGGGAGCCCACTCAGCAGTGCGGCCCTCAAGAAGGAAGAGCATATTGATGTTTCAAAAACTAAACTCAGATCACAGCTCGAGTTGAGCGGATCGAGTGAAAGAACGGGACACTGGAGTAGACAACCATCTAAACGATTGTCCACACTATTCAGCTCAGCGGTAAAAACACTTGTCCTCATTAAATAATAAATTTCCCAAAGTATTTTTGATGACCTCACTAACCGCCGGTTCGATCCCGCTTTGTAATGATTCGCCAATCTGTGGTATCTGCTGCTGACCCGCTCCAGCGCCTAATGCCGAAAAAAAGACTCGCAGAAGGGAACATGTGAGCGTTAGTGCGTGCGAGTGCAAAAGTACAACGGCCTGAAGCTATTTATTGGAGGGACCCTGTCTGAACTTGGTCCAATGCTGACGCACACGGTCTGGCTTTGATAAGAGGCTGCGAAGCGCTGCACATTCCGGGGGCGTTGTCTGACATTGATCAACGCTGACTCTCACTGCCTGGGTTTGATGCAAGGCTATGAAGCGCTGCATATTGAGGGGGCGTTGTCTGTCTAGTCAGCATCTGGCGGAGCCGAAAGTCGCAGATTTCGAGTATCCAGTGGTTGCTTTCAGGAATCTGGCCTTCCTGATAGTTCTGGAATCTGGATTACTCAGTGAGCTCTCGGAAACATCATATGCCGGGTCCTTTGCAGTACGGACGAACAGCATAACCCAAGGTAAGGACGGAGGATTCATAACGGATGCCATAGTTTTCGACTTCTCAAAGGCATTCGATCGAGTCCCACACGTCCCGCTGCTCCATAACCTCGAGTTTTACTGGATTCAAGAAATTCTACGCTGGACTGAAGGCTCCTGTCAAACAGAACATTTCGACTTAGACTTCTTCGGCGCCACCCTCCACTAGAGTTCCTCAAGGCTGTTTTGGGACAACTGCTGTTTCTGATCTACGTCAACGACCTTCCAGATTTTCTTCATCGGACTGATGTACCTTTGCGGACAACTTGAAATCCTGGGGTTTAATGCCAGTGCTCTCGAAATGGATTTAGACGCTGCAAAGCAGTGGTCATCGGACTGAATGACGAAAAGTGCATCCATATGTCATTCGGGGGAAACTTATCGAATAACACTATTACCACAACTTTTCGGTTCTTCATTCTTGTGACCTATGAGGAGTTCATGAAAGGCTCCGTAGGATTTTAATAATAAATAGAACCTTAATTGGGTTTATATGCACTGCAACAGCGTTTTTAAGTGTTTGTCCCAGTCGCTCTCCGTCTTTGCGTAAGGTGTAACGCTTTCTTAAATATAATCCCTGGCGGCTTACACGGGCCCTACATGCATGTGATGGGAATGTTGTTGACACAAATCAGTGATACCTAAAGGGTCATTCAGCGACTACGTAAAATTATACAGTCGCAAATGAGGTAATTGTCGTGCAGGTCCAATTTGTATGTGACGAACTAACGATAAATTGTTTCCGAGTTTGTGGAAACGGCATCGGCCAAACTCATCTAACACCTGTCGTGCAGAGAATAAATCAGAAGACATTACGGGGATACATACTGAAAAGGACTTGGGTATGTATCTCTCTTCAACATGTCATTCTCACTGCACTGTGAAAAGTTAGCTTGAAAGGCATTCGCCGTTCTACGGGTGATTCAGCGAACCTTCTGCACGCACTTCAACGGGGTCCATGTCAGAACACTTCTTGAATACCCCAACCAAGTAGTCTACTCAGTTCGCAAGGAAGACGTGTTTAACGAGCTGGTACGAAAGTCCGTTATGGATCGCGTATCACAGGGCTTGGCTTATTTCACCTGGAATATCGTCGACTCTGAGACCCAATGCCCAATTACGCCCCGTTTGAACAAGGTTTGACCAACAGGTTTTTCACCATTGGCCGAAATAACACGCGGCGGGCATAGGGTAAGGTTTTCAAGCTCAGGGCGCACACTTTTATTAGGCAATGGTTTTTCTCGTTTCGGGTATTTGGTGTGCAAAATACCTCCCTCAAACGGCGGTGCACGCTGCACCTAGCACCAAAAAACTTTAAGTCGCCTTTTTAGTCGAATGCCTGCGCTGGTAAGACTACTGCCCCGCGTAGAGAACTTAAAGAGTAGTGCTACGCCCTTTTTGTTGTGCCTTTCAGGTGAAAAGAAGGCGCGGAACACCCAGGAAGTGCTCACACAGGAAGTGCGAGCAAAAGCCTCGGTCTTGTGTATCAGTCCCTGCGTCCGTGAATCACGTTGACAGCTTGGGTGGGTAGCAAACCGCCATGGACCAAACGAGGCCATACCCTGATTGGTCAGAATATGGACCATTCAGAATAGAGCATTTTAGTCTGGCGCCACTCGGTCCCCCGTGAAAAAAATCAAACGCTCTACAATTGCACCTGCAACGGTTTTTTACTACCTCCATCTAGAAGTGTCTTAGGCCCCAATAATCTGCGATAAATAGGTATCGGCGGAACAGCAACCAAAGAACTAGGAGTAGCACCTTAGAGGCACAGTGCATTTATCTGTGAAACCTTTGTGAATGAAACAAAATATTTTGCCCAAAAATGTTACATTTTGTTGTATATCTGCCTAGGCCAAAAGTCACCTAAACCTACATCTACTATTCGTTATTCGTCTGGAGCACATTTGACTTTGATGTTAATGCCCTGTGGCTTCGTGAGTGGCTTCAGGTATGTTTGTCGAGAGCTTGGCGCTTGTATCCCTTTCAACATTTAGGGCGTTCGGGAGGTAGTAAGATGAATACGTGAAGGATAACTACGTGGTATTTGTGCGTTTATCGAAGCACCAATACTGTTTCGCATTACGAGTTGGTATACTACAAATGCAGCAGTTGGTCTGCAAGACAAATGGAAAGTCGAAGAATCCGGGGAAACTTGCAAGCTTAGTGGGCTTCCCAATACAAAAAGCAGTGGGTAAAGCACCAGGTGTGCAGTGCATTCTTGTCTAAGGAGGCAGGTTTCTAAGTTTTGTAAGATCGGCTTCCGGTATATCGATGGCTGACCGAAGAGGATGTGGACACCTGCATTCCCTGCTGGAGTGTGGAACGCCATCATGTCAAGTGCTGTCATTCGTGGGCGATGAATTCAGGACATACACAACTACCGCCGGAACGGTCGACTAGCTGTGTTGGGTAGGTGCCACATACTTAGGCTTTAATGTGGCAGATGATATGCCTTCGTTCCCGACAAAACTGCGCACGTTTGTACTGGATCGGGAGAAGGTTACTATGGCCATATATTCTTGTAGTGGATAACGCTAGCAAATACCATTTCAAAATAGTTAAATCAAGTGAGTAAAAATAGGCGAGATGACACAACTCACAGTTCGTTGACACAGTTAGTTATTACCACCACAATAAATCCAACTCGATCTCCTTCCTGGAATCTTCCTTAATATATTCCAAGCTACTTTCTATCCCGTCGTAGTCTGAAAGGCAGATCACCGCTCGTTAATTCACTGACAGCGTAACTCGACACAGCAAGAAGGGAACACGCTTTTCACGAAGTACAGAATTTGTATTGTGTATGCATCCATATTTCTTTGCTTTCATTTAAACGAATGTTATTCGGTAAGGAGAGAAGAGGAATAAGCCGAGATTTAGTGAGAGATAGAAAGTGGTACAATTTGAGTAATGATAAGTTACAAAGAAAGCACTAATGTACAATGGTCAGAAAGATCACCATATACTTCTCCAGATGGCAGCAAATACCATTGTCCCGACGCTTTCCGGATGTAGCGAATGCCTGTGGAAACCCCCAACAAGCCTCTCTGTATTAGTTTATAAAGTATCTAACGTCCGGCCCGTAAATAAAGGCTTTATACTTTCCTGATCTAGGACGGCTTGGGCACCGGGCGCCCAGTTATATATGCCTTCTTGGAAAATAAACAGTTTGCCCTTTATGCATAAAATATCCGGCTTATTCAGGGAAACAACGGGGAGCAATATCAAGTGAGGACTTTCGTCATGGGCAAGTTGGTGGCACAAATACAGTCTGACAGAGTAGTGTTCGGCTGAAAAATCATGTTGTGCTGCTTCTACATTAGAACAACCATCATCAAGCGCGTGTGTATCATATAACCTCCACGAATCTTCCGTCACAGTCTGCAAACAGCCGGTGTAGATTCTACAGCATGGCGCCTTCGGGCAATGTCTTACAGTAGGCTTTTCGCTTATCCTGATATGATCACGCAGATTAAGGCAATGTGTGCAACCACTGCGCCGCACAGACCCGTTATTCATATTTCATCTCACAGCTTACTTGTTGTGCATCACCAGCGAACGCGCTGTACACACAATCCGGGATGGTCTGCTCTGGTAATGTGACCAACAACCGTCTAGGGAATGCGAACGGCTCTCTGAAATACCAGATGCACCACCCAGACACACTGGAGTACGCCATACAGAATGTGTGATTAGGCATCGTGGACCCCTAGCTGCATGTTAGTCGTGTGCTTCGGCTAGGTCGGTAAAGACGACGTCATCAACGACATGGTTGTCCTGGCAGCTTTTCAAGATATAAAGGAGAACGCTGTTGCCCAAGAACAAACTCGCATAGGTCATTAACATGTGCATGTTTTACGTTCTTCCATTTGGCAATTATTACCGTGGCTTAAGCGACGTCAACACGGAGCACATACTTCTCTATTCGAATGGTCAAGCATATATAAATAGCAAAAATTATTTACAGGATCGGAACCCGCGCATGGTTTGCACTCACAAGACCCACGTACTTTCCAGAGATTTCGGCGAATAACTTCAGCTCCACAAATATATGTTAATTATGTTCACTGTTGGTGGTTCATTCTTGAGCGTACTTCGCGTCACCTCACTACAGTAGCCAACATATTCACTGGCGGCTGTCACCGATGACCTTGATTTGCTCATTTGAAAGATTTCTCCACGTAGATAATTTGCAGAATAATTTCCTATATTGTAAAGTGGTAACCCTGAAAACGTCATAGCTTTCGATAACTCATTTCAGTTGTACGAATACTGAGCGGCGACCCAGCATGAGGGTGGCGATCCACAACCAAGTACTCGCCGTCGCGCGCGCTCCTGGCCTACGTCTGCCGATGTGTTCAATTATCGACTTATTGCACCGGCGGCCTCCCACTCATAGAGAATGCAATTGTCAGAACAAATACAATGAATAAAATTTTGTCAGGCCTCCCTTTCAAGTGGCGTTTAGTTGTCTCGGGATATCATCGTGAAGTGCACAATTCAAGGGATCTAGACACTAGTTAGCAAAGTTGCCACTGAATCAAGACTGATAAACTTGAACCATGTGGACAACACTGGCTTACTATTTGATCATCATCTTCCGACACCGTCTTTCCTGAAGTGAACGTTGGACGGTGTTTAATTTCAGTGTTCGATTTGCATCTTCAGACTACAATGTATTGTCCGGTGGTTTCTTCCCTAATTAGACCTCGGGGGAAGAAATCTGAGTTTTTCAACGGAACCGCGTTGTGCTCAGTCAGTGTGCCGGAGTATAACCAAGCAAGTCAAGGGGTTGTGATATAAAAATGCCCAGATGCTCTCAACCATATGAACACGTACTGTGGGATCATGTAGGATGTGTCCGAGATCCTGAAGGCTGCACTATTTTTCTGTTTTCTGCGGCGGTTGGCGCATTCGACAAAAAGCTGAGTTACTCCGTTGGACAAGGGCGGGCGCGGGGATTATTGTTGTAATTCGAGATGAACAGAGCGATGCACGACCCTGTTCAAGGAATTTTGGGAGAGGCGTGAAAAAATGATGGTGTAGCAGTTGCATCCGTTAATCGCATACATGCTGTGCATCCCGAGGGAGACCCAAGGACTGAAATGATCAGACTCCCCGATCCTAAACGGAGGCAGTTAAAAGGCCAGTGTTGGGTCAGAGACGTGAAGTCACCTTTGAGTTTGCCCTTGACTGAATCACTTAGTTATCCCCATATTGAGTTTTTGGGTGAATTGATTGGAATTCCATCGGCCCACTTTTGTTTGCGTTATGCCCCTCAGAGAGTATGTTTAACCGTGCGTGTCACCGCCTGTCTTCGAAAGGAAATCATTGTATTGTTTAAATTAGACAAATAATCAGTTGTTCTCTTGCTCGGCCATTTTCTCAGCTTCTCAAAATACGTTAACTCCACCTACGAGGCACAATTCCCAATAAAACCGTAAAGCCTTTTCACAACACCAACGAAGCATCAACCGCTCGCTTGTGATACACGAAATCGCACTCTGCCTTTGTGCCAGACACCCAACAAGATAAAGCTAAAGTCAATGAATTCTTTTCGTGGAGTATAACGAACGCGTAATTTGGCAACAGGCAGTGCGCTCCTGTTGAGTTGTCTACCGAGGTGCCTTTCCCATCAGCGTGCTGACATCTGCTCCTGATTTCTTGAGACAAGCTTGCGTTTGTGTATTCTGGTGGCAATTTTTCTTCCAGTCCGGCCAACATAGCGTTTGTCGCGGTCGTTACACGGAAGTGCCTAGATCATGTTTGTCTTCTTCAGTGTATCCAACCTTCCTTTTAGTTCCGACGGGGTTTTTCTGAATATGTTTACAGGCTTAAAAGAGACTGTTATTACGTGTTATCGCAACTTTTTTGCAGTCATCCGTTGCGACGTTTTTTTTATATGTTCGTAGGCGGGATCCCATTCTGTTCTGGCTGTACCGGCAACTCAGCTTCGTGCCGGTTTCGCAAGCATCCGCACATGAAGTTCTTCGAATGGTCATTATTTTGGAATGTCTGATAAAGTCTTTGCTTTTCTTCATCAAGCCGAAAATATGGGTACTATATTAGGACGACACATTTGCCATCGTAAAGAATCAACCGCCAAACAACGTATATCCCGACATTTACCTCACAATGAAAGCGGAGGAAAACAACAAATTAACGTTCCTGGGTGTGCCAGTCACAAGGACAACAGATAGCCAACTGAAATATACAGGCAAGAAAAAACACAGGGGAGAAACGTTCACAAACAAGACATTCTAAAATAATGGCTACTCAAGAAACTTCGTTCGGCGATGCCTAAAATACCAAGCTGATTTGCCAACATAGCCAGAACAGAGTAGGATCGCGTTGCCATACATGGCAAAACGTCAGGGAGATGACTGCAAGAAGTTTGCAGCAATACGTAATAACACCGTTCTTAAAACTGAAAGAAAGACTGGATGCAATGAAGGGGACGAACGTGATCTACATACTTCTGTGTAACGATTGCGACGAACGTCGTGTTGGCCAGACTAGAAGAAAACTTGCTACCGGAATGCATGAACACAAGCTTGTGAGCAGGAAACATTAAACGATGTCAATTGTTTTGATTCCCGGAGACAAAGAAGGACATCAGTGCTTAAGGACACAATGCTTAAGTACTTGCGCACTAAAGAAAAACGCGAGAACGAAAGTTTGCCGGGACATGGTCCGCCACGGAAAAAATTAATCAATAAACACATCGATGTCAACCCCATCTATCAGCCGCTGCTGCCGTCACTGCACAATCACGGGGCTCTGAACCATATGGGGGAACAAGCAACCCGGCAATAACCAACTGACCAGTGGAACCAAATAAACACTACTAAAAATAGGAGGTTGCTGAACCAACCAATCGGGTGGAACAAATTGAGACCCCGAAGCAGAAGAGAATGGCCCAACCGCAAGAGGTGAACAGGACTGCCGAATTTATAGCGCTCAGGAAACCACGACGCAATTCACAAATTAAGCAAAAGCTACTTCAGGACTAATCAAACGCTTTAGAGCTATTGGATACTGTTTAGGGACTATATAAGCACAGGCAGAGTAGGAATAATCCATCAATTGAAATCCATATCTGGCTGGTGATGAAGCCTTTGCAGTCCGACTGTCGAGCTCGCCGAACAGACCAAAAACCGAACGTACTGTCAAGTTATGGGACAACATAGTCATTGATATGACTGTGGCCAGCTGGTTGGCTTGTAAAGCCGCTGGCTACCCAAGATATCTGGAACTACCAAGTTAAATGCTTACCTTTTCAAGTAGATAGTTGTTAAACTTCTGCTCATTGGGGCAGAATACCCGTTTTCGGTTAGCCTTAGGCTCCGTAACCGCGGTCGTGTTCATTTAGTACGATCTAGTGCGGCTATTGTTATTCGGCGGGTAAAAATGATCTCCTGTGGAACAAGATGTTCTCAAATTCACCACACCAGGCGTATAAACATGTGCCTAATGGGTCTTTCCGCGACCAGTTGATGTGGGTAAATTTTCTAAACAAGCAATTTCTAAGGTCATTAAGTACCTCGAGATAAGAAAGTGTTCGATTAAATGAAATGGCTCAACTGGCGGGAAAACGTGATTGGCTAAAGCTGAAAGCATGTTCAAGAATTTCTGTAAGGGGCAGAAGACTTGCTCCGTACGCAATTTTTAGTGCCCTCCTAGAGCTCGAAGCGCAAGTATGTGTCCGTCTGTCCCGGGAAGCGTAATACGGAGAACCATGACAGAACACTGGTCACATGGTTGCATGGACGTGGTGCCTTAAGTCATGGAGTTTCAAACAATTGGCAAAAGATCTAAACGTTTTCGTAAATTGAGGCCTAGGCCCGGAGGTCAGATTTCCTTTGACAAACTGCCAAATATCACGATGAAAGCAGTACGGCACAGCTAACAGCAGAAGTCTCACGGTTAAAATGTTCCTAGTTAAGAGGCCCTCAGTAGTCTAGGAGGGTTGCCTTCTGAATCCATACTCCACATATATATATACATCATGGGCTAATTAGCATGACACCAACCGCGAAAAACCAATATAAATTGAGGAAATACCCCATGCCGTTAGTTAAAACTATTCAAAGTTTGCATCTTCCATGATATCATTCTAAACGAATACAGTCCATGTGCACGGCCACATTGCGGCACGCAGTCTGTACTACCTATTGCAATGCGAGACGAAAATTAATCCAGTCACATTGGATGGTTGAACAAAACCAGCTCACGTGTGCAACAGAAGGTGTGCGAAGTCCGTGATCTTCGATCGACTTGCTAGAAGCGTTCACTCCATTCCTTCCAACTAAGGAACGCTTCTATTGTACCAGGAACTAGAAATAATGTTCCGCTTTTTTCGATGTTTCGATGAGTGTGCGTGCTCTGGCAGGAAATTCTGAAGGCTTTCGGGTTGCACCGTGTTAACTGTGTTACCAGATGCTTCAAGTGAATAGAAGTAAGGAGTTATCTCTATTTAATCCAGAGCGAAAAACAACAATTCCGACACTGCCTTAGCTTTACAAAGTGAAAATTTTGAAGGCCAAAAATCCCCTGGGGCATGAAATCATACTCCAATAGCGATCCCTACATTCGCTGTCACCTACAAGGCGTTTTTTAGCCCACATTATCACTGCAAAGTCCTGCTAAATGCGTGAAACATCAGCGACGCTGGAGAGTTATTCCACCTGACTTTTCCGCCAGAGGTATGATTGTTCCGGTGGACGATAAAATTTGGTGAGCTGCAGAAATATGAACGTAGATCATAATGTATTTTGGTTAGGGCACATACGCAACAAACCGCAACATTCTGGTACAAAAAGTTTACTCGCAAAGGTTTTGCAGCTAAGAGCATTGCGCGGTCAATGGGCTGCCAAACTGAAGCACGGTTTGAATGCCTAAAGTGCATAAATTAGTAAAAGATGGATTATTAAAGCAAGCTTGAAAATGTTCAAAACAATGTGGAGAAATTATTCCGTTAAATCTTCGCGTACTTTGAATGGGTTACATATAATTCGACGTTTATCAAATCAAGTGCTTGTCTTAACATTGAAAAACGTGACAACACGGCTTAAAATGCTCTTCATCTATCTCTTTTTCCACGCAATCTCTTTGGTACGGTACTCACAACTCAATTCAATAAGCGGTTTGCCGAAAATCTTTATTCGTGTTTTGAATGTTTAGAAATAGCCATGTATCCAAATCTTCCCGCGCAAAACCTCTCAATTGCTTTAGTCATGTGTAACCAAAGTTCTGTGAAGAAACCTGCCTTAGATGCAACTTCTAAAAAACCACATTGCTGTCATTTCTGTTGTTATACACCATATGCATACATATATTTCTGATATCATACATCTTGAAACCGTTTTACCAAAGTGCCGCCAGAACCAGACAAGAAAGTCAAAGCTGGAAAAATAAAATAACTGGCTTAAACTCAGTCATTTGTGCAATAACAAGAGAGAGAGAGCGGAGAAGAAATCCGGTGACGGATCTCGGAACCGAACCGCGGATTTGCCGATCACAACAACCCGACCAGCTGTGGCAACCGGCCAAGGAACGGCGTTGATGGAAACATTCGCTGATATATTTAAATATTTGAAACTTGAGTGGGAACCTTTATTAAGCGGCTGGGCTTATTCGAATCGATCGTATGTTCGGGTTTGGTTCGCGCATGATCGATATTCTAAAGACTCGAAGCAAATTCACGGATTCAAGGATTGATACACAGGATCGAGCCTTTTGCCCAAGTTTCCCGGGACAGTTTTGTTCTTGTCGGTCAGTGGCTGTTGTTCACCTGAAAGGCACAAGTGAAAAAAGGGCGTAGCACTGCTCTTTATGTTCTCAGCACGGGGCAGTATGCATGCCAGCGCGAGGATTCGCATAAATAAATGTCTAATAGTGCTTTAAATTGGGTTCGAGAAGCAGCGTGTACAACTGTCGGAGGAAGGTCATTCCACAATTTTCTAAACAAGCAATTTCTAAGGTCATTAAGTACCTCGAGATAAGAAAGTGTTCGATTAAATGAAATGGCTCAACTGGCGGGAAAACGTGATTGGCTAAAGCTGAAAGCATGTTCAAGAATTTCTGTAAGGGGCAGAAGACTTGCTCCGCACGCAATTTTTAGTGCCCTCCTAGAGCTCGAAGCGCAAGTATGTGTCCGTCTGTCCCGGGAAGCGTAATACGGAGAACCATGACAGAACACTGGTCACATGGTTGCATGGACGTGGTGCCTTAAGTCATGGAGTTTCAAACAATTGGCAAAAGATCTAAACGTTTTCGTAAATTGAGGCCTAGGCCCGGAGGTCAGATTTCCTTTGACAAACTGCCAAATATCACGATGAAAGCAGTACGGCACAGCTAACAGCAGAAGTCTCACGGTTAAAATGTTCCTAGTTAAGAGGCCCTCAGTAGTCTAGGAGGGTTGCCTTCTGAATCCATACTCCACATATATATATACATCATGGGCTAATTAGCGTGACACCAACCGCGAAAAACCAATATAAATTGAGGAAATACCCCATGCCGTTAGTTAAAACTATTCAAAGTTTGCATCTTCCATGATATCATTCTAAACGAATACAGTCCATGTGCACGGCCACATTGCGGCACGCAGTCTGTACTACCTATTGCAATGCGAGACGAAAATTAATCCAGTCACATTGGATGGTTGAACAAAACCAGCTCACGTGTGCAACAGAAGGTGTGCGAAGTCCGTGATCTTCGATCGACTTGCTAGAAGCGTTCACTCCATTCCTTCCAACTAAGGAACGCTTCTATTGTACCAGGAACTAGAAATAATGTTCCGCTTTTTTCGATGTTTCGATGAGTGTGCGTGCTCTGGCAGGAAATTCTGAAGGCTTTCGGGTTGCACCGTGTTAACTGTGTTACCAGATGCTTCAAGTGAATAGAAGTAAGGAGTTATCTCTATTTAATCCAGAGCGAAAAACAACAATTCCGACACTGCCTTAGCTTTACAAAGTGAAAATTTTGAAGGCCAAAAATCCCCTGGGGCATGAAATCATACTCCAATAGCGATCCCTACATTCGCTGTCACCTACAAGGCGTTTTTTAGCCCACATATCACTGCAGAAGTCCTGCTAAATGCGTGAAACATCAGCGACGCTGGAGAGTTATTCCACCTGACTTTTCCGCCAGAGGTATGATTGTTCCGGTGGACGATAAAATTTGGTGAGCTGCAGAAATATGAACGTAGATCATAATGTATTTTGGTTAGGGCACATACGCAACAAACCGCAACATTCTGGTACAAAAAGTTTACTCGCAAAGGTTTTGCAGCTAAGAGCATTGCGCGGTCAATGGGCTGCCAAACTGAAGCACGGTTTGAATGCCTAAAGTGCATAAATTAGTAAAAGATGGATTATTAAAGCAAGCTTGAAAATGTTCAAAACAATGTGGAGAAATTATTCCGTTAAATCTTCGCGTACTTTGAATGGGTTACATATAATTCGACGTTTATCAAGTGCTTAAGTTGTCTTAACATTGAAAAACGTGACAACACGGCTTAAAATGCTCTTCATCTATCTCTTTTTCCACGCAATCTCTTTGGTACTACCCACACAACTCAATTCAATAAGCGGTTTGCCGAAAATCTTTATTCGTGTTTTGAATGTTTAGAAATAGCCATGTATCCAAATCTTCCCGCGCAAAACCTCTCAATTGCTTTAGTCATGTGTAACCAAAGTTCTGTGAAGAAACCTGCCTTAGATGCAACTTCTAAAAAACCACATTGCTGTCATTTCTGTTGTTATACACCATATGCATACATATATTTCTGATGTCATACATCTTGAAACCGTTTTACGATAGTGCCGCCAGAACCAGACAAGAAAGTCAAAGCTGGAAAAATAAAATAACTGGCTTAAACTCAGTCATTTGTGCAATAACAAGAGAGAGAGCGGAGAAGAAATCCGGTGACGGATCTCGGAACCGAACCGCGGATTTGCCGATCACAACAACCCGACCAGCTGTGGCAACCGGCCAAGGAACGGCGTTGATGGAAACATTCGCTGATATATTTAAATATTTGAAACTTGAGTGGGAACCTTTATTAAGCGGCTGGGCTTATTCGAATCGATCGTATGTTCGGGTTTGGTTCGCGCATGATCGATATTCTAAAGACTCGAAGCAAATTCACGGATTCATGGATTGATACACAGGATCGAGCCTTTTGCCCAAGTTTCCCGGGACAGTTTTGTTCTTGTCGGTCAGTGGCTGTTGTTCACCTGAAAGGCACAAGTGAAAAAAGGGCGTAGCACTGCTCTTTATGTTCTCAGCACGGGGCAGTATGCATGCCAGCGCGAGGATTCGCATAAATAAATGTCTAATAGTGCTTTAAATTGGGTTCGAGAAGCAGCGTGTACAACTGTCGGAGGAAGGTCATTCCACACAGCCACCACCCGAAATGAAAAACATTTTGTCTAATGAATGTGTGTGCCCTGAGCTTGAAAATTTTCTCACTATGTCCCCGCCGGGTGTTTGCTGGGTCAACGGTAAAAAGCCTGTTTGCCAAGCTTTGTTCAAACAGGGCGTAAGTAAGAATTAGGTCCCCTCGGGGGCGACGGTACTCCAGGGGAAAGAGATCAAGCATCGCGAGACGCGTCTCGTAGTCCACGGATTTGAGGCCGGCAACCATTCTCGTGGCGGCCCGCTGGACACGCTCAATAAGGGAGACGTTTCCAAATGCAAGAGAATAATTGGCGCGTATTGTAGAGTCCATTACGTTGACACTTGAAATTCCCCAAATTTATTCTGTCCCTATGTATAACTCCAATTTCGCGTTTAAGCCATGTATATGAATGGGTGTGTGTTTGTCCTTACCACTTCACTCATTTGGCCTTGAGGCCATCCATCTACTTGTGGCCGGATTTGCGCACGTATGACTTTCACGCGGGAGCCTGTTTGCTCATTTGGATCTTACTTTCGTAGTCCAAATGAACCATGTGTGCTGAGCATCTACTGTCGAGGTTTGCATAATTTGTGAACTTGTCCTACAATAACAGTATTTACAGAAACTCAGTTCCGTTTTAGCTTTGCTTTCCCGAATCTTCTGGCGTTACGAGTCGAAGATACCGTTTGCTCATTACGCCTACAGTAAACCCTAGGCTGAAAGTGCCAAACTCAGATGACTATATAAAAATTGCGTAAATGTGCTGATAAGCAAGCAGTCATATGAGCCAGAAACACGTTCCGAACTAGTTACAGGTGCAGTGGTCTGGCTATCCAACAAGTTAGTTTACCAGGAATGTGTGGCAAAGAAATAAAAATAATTACGCTAGGTTGGGTAAACAAAAATAAAGGGGTTAGATGGAACAGACTCACCAACAATTGCTATCTTTAAAATAGTTTGTCGTTGGCCCAGGTCAGCGAATGAACAATAATCCAATTAGGTTGGTC
>NW_008751700.1:73537-81401 GCF_000715545.1 Opisthorchis viverrini | reverse complement strand
TCGATTAAAACAAATCGCAAAAAAATAACGGCAGATGAGGGGGGTTTTCAGTCTACGCATATATGCAAAGAAGTGCAACATTTTGACGTTAAAGTTTTTATTTCGTCCGCAGGCGTTTTGCAGAAAAATACATTGTGCGTCTAGCCGCTGGCACGTGACCACGCCTGTATTATGTGAAATTGTACAAGTGTGCGTTTTTTTTGTAGTTTTTTGTATTCAAACAAAAAAGATTATGCAATTGACGGAATACGTAGTGTTTTAATGGAAGTAAAATAAAGGTACAAAACGCCACACAGGTATCAAACGTTCTTTGGTACACAGTTCCCATATGGCCGCACACACTGACAATGGTTATGCTAGCTGTACTCCAGGTACCTTGCTAGGTACATATTTACTGATCACGGGTTATAGGCAAGACTGCGCTACGTAGTATCCTTCCTTTAGTCCAGGATATATCATGAAAATATCTATTTTGCGGTACGTATGGACAAATGCACTTGTCACTTCGTCCTGTTAATCTGAGACTACGTAGTAGAACAAGATTTACAGTTCAATGACCACGAGAGACAACGTGATCGAAACTTCGGTGGAAGGATACCATAGCAACTGTGAGCAAAGAATTCTGCATCATCGTATGCCAAGACAAAATTTGCCTCTACTACAACCAAAATGACTTGACAGAAATTTAGGCATGTCCTTGGTTCTATGTCGGTGTGAAAGCATTAACATTTCAGCGCTCTTCGAGGAGTACACCAATTTGTTTTGAGTTGGAGACTCAGTTCAATTGCAGCCGAGTCTCTCGTTCACGATATTTTTTAACTAAATAAGCCACGCAACGACTACATAACTGTTCCAATCTGGGGTGTCACAATATATCTTATCGAATGAATAGTAGGCAACGGTTACAAGAAATACTTCAACCACCTACGACCAGATTTCCCTTTTCGGCCTCACCTGGTAGGTGCATTCCCCGAGTTTCCTTACGTTATACCCAAAATTTGAACCAAAATTTTAAAAAACTTGCAAAGCACACTCCTGTTGTAACGAGAGGTTCAACAGAGCTCCAGTAGCCACCCAATGAGCCCCAAGAAGTGCAGGATCCGTCAGGGGCTATCAAGTGGCTTACAACGAATATATGAGTAGTGTTCTGCCATGGGAAACTTCCACGTTCTGCTCAACTGATGAACAATTCAAATTTAACAATGTTCCAAAACCTGAACAACAGCTGATTTTTTCAGTGCAACAGCGCAACAGAAGGTGCGATACCTGGTCACCTCCATTCGAGAACCAACCAAATAATCTCTCGCATTGTAGCTGCTACAACTTTCCTTTTTGCAAAATGCAAGATACATTTTAAAAAAGACGATACTGAACACCATGTCCAACAATTAGAAATTAGAACAATCTACTGGTTTATCAGCTGAAACATGAATAATTTACCAATATGCAGTCTGAAATTTTGATATCATCGCCACTCCCCTAAACTGTCCCTGAAAATGCGAGAGGGTCAACGGCTTTCTTCAATAACAGTGAAAAGCCTTTTGGCAGTGGAAAACTACTCAGTTGTTTTCGTGGCTTCTGAAGTACAGCTTGAGAGAATATTGGTGCACCGCAAACTACGAAGACTGAGCTACTGTACTGTGAACAAAATTTTAACCAAGTAACACCTATTTGGCGTAAAAACATCCATTTGCCTAGTGATGTCACCAGCTTGGTCGCAGATTCATAAATCCAAAGTTGTCATTTATTTGAATAAGCCTTTATAATGGAAGGAAGAAAAAATAGAGCAGATCGAGGAAATTAGGGATACCTTACAACAAACATCCGAAGTACCTGCACCGTCAACACGCACTCAGGCACTCTGGATGAACACCGTTGACATCGGATAGCCAACATTTCTTCCAGCGTCTTCAGCCAAGCATAGGGAGGATTAAGTGAATTCCATGCTGGATGTTGAGCAATACCAACAGAACCGAAACTTTTCGTAACATGCCTGATTCCCTTCTACCACGTCAAATTCTATCCACTTCTAGGTTTCCGCCACTCCGAATCAGGTAGGGAACACAACGCTCATCTCGGTATGAGGTATGCGTAGCATACGACCCAGCCGACCCAACTTGCAACGCTGGATGAATTCCCTGAATGAAGCACTATCTGCTTCACTTAAAACTCTTCTCCTGATCAGCTTTTTGCGAAATCGTTGGTGCCACAGGTGACAGTTGGAAGCAAAGGAGACGAAACGTGGAGACTCACCTGTTTAAGGAGATATACAAACTAATCCGAACGATTCGACCTGCATCCATATATCGATCACAGTGAACTCACAAACTCCCGAAATTCCGTGGGTAGTGACTTCAGTTTGCCCGTTTCGTAGAATTCTCAAAAGCCGTCTTACCACGGTCATTGGATATTTGGTGTCTGGCTGACAAGTTGGTGGGTGAAAATTATACTTATGTGTTTCTCAGCGGTTAAAGTTAAGTGTCTCAAATAACAGGAAGAATAAAACAGCTGCCCACACCGTAACCCATTAGGCCAATATTTCTGAGACTTTCGCGAGGTTGGACTCACATGATCGAGCTTAGGTTTGGAATAATATATTTTTCCCATTAGTTCGGCAACGAATGGATTAGTATTACCATAAAGGAAACTACTCACAAGGTTGCTGAAAACTCTTCGACAGCCATGACCGGTTTCGCCCTTCTTGAGGCTCACCAGGTGGGCGCAGAACCCGAGTTTTCATCAACCTTGGGTTCTAATTGGACCCAAGTTGAACTGACTGTGACAAATGCACTCATTTGCAAATCAGTTCAATTTTCAGTGGAGACTCAAGTGAATCCCTCGTTTACGATGTGCAGCACATTCAGTTGAAGGACATAACGAGAGATCATTTGAGTCTCCCGTTAAAACCAAATTGATCTGCAAATGAGTTTATTTGTCGAGAATAGTATTACCTTATGCGGATGATTAAATGTGGGTTCATAGAAGTTGATGGGTTGTTGCGCATATTTTGACGAGTTATCACAGTGTAATATGACCGTACTCAACGCGACAGTTGGCAACTTCATACGCACACCATATGCTACTCAATCTTGGCACTATTTCCGCACAAAATCAGCACTTGATATCTGCTCTGAGGTGGCAGCACTTGTTCCTTTCCAATACATTACAGTTATCTTACTCGGACTCTTCTTTTTTGGTCGAACCAACACAAGTATTAGCAGCAATTCAGTAGTCGGCCTTTTTTCACCGCTGCGATCTCCATTCAGACTCTGTTCATCTGCAGCTTTCTGTGGTTAATCGGCTTGGTTAAGGTGCGCATGCGAGCGACCGTGAAAACACACATAGCATGGTAAGATAAATAACTTTCATAACTTTCACTTTCACTTTCATAACTTTCACCTACCTACTGTAGTTAGTTACGCCTGTCAGTGATTTTTGCTCAGTAGGCAACTTGGTTCCTGATTTGTTCATCTGTGTAACTGTTATGCTATCTTTGAAAAGTAAGGAATGGTTTACCCGAAAGGAGTCCAACTTTCATGATATTTATTGCTCCGTGAATATAATAATTACTTCGTTAAATAAATTGATATGACTGCGCTGACTTTTCGTCGTTCTGTTCTTGCTCTGTTCGTCGCACGATCATCGTAACCATTGCAGTTTGCGATTCACCAATTTGTTAATATTCTCGTGCTGCGTTCCGAAGTCGCCAAAGTGAGGATCGATTATGATGTCTTGGTTTACGGCGACTTTAATGCGTTTTCACCTGAATACAATGCTTCGTCGAAGTCCTTTACACTAGCGTGCGCTGGATTGTTTGGTAATGCAAGACAGCAAGTGCATCCATCCCCCAACGAAACGAAATACTTCTATTTCCGGAACAAACTGTCCTGCTTGCTGTCCGTAGTTGCTCGTAGTGGATAAGGCCGTAACGCTTTCCGAACTAAAACCACAACTCCCAAATTATGTCTCAGGATAGTTTCCGATTCCGATGTTTTAACTAAGATTACATTAATAACGACGCTACCAGTATAACGGTGGCTACTACTGATGAGTGATTAAAGTAGTACGTGGTTACGCCTTGATCTAATGGAAGGTTATCCGTGAAATGGGACCTAAAAGTCCCTCGTCAGTTCAGCTAATCAAAGATCATACGGGAAACCTGATACGTCGTGAACAGCAGCGTCTAGATGGCTGGGCAGAATACCGTCAACAGCAGGTCAATTGGCTCCCTGACTTTGTGTTTATTCTTTCGTTCAATCCCCTACTTTGAAGCGTGGTCTGTGAGTTTAGAGCCTCCAATCAGTTTTCAAAGTATTAAGATGACTTCCTGCCCTGGAGCACTATCGGGCTACTGAACAAGATGGGATGACTCCAGTGCTATCCAACGATGGAGGAAAACCGTTTTGTTCCACCTCCACTATGTTGTTCGTATTTATTTGGGAACAAGAACCTGTTCCAGGAAACTGAGGTCAATCGTTTGTTGCGCCCTTGTTGAAACAAGGTGTCCAAACTGACCGCTCAAGTCACGGGGACATAAGTCTTCTGTCAGCACTCAACTGCCTGCCTCCCTTATGTTGATACGCCTCTCTTCTGTACGTGAGATGCGAGTCTTGAGACATCAAGCAGTATAGTGCAGAATGTGTGCTGATCTTGTCTTTACATTAGAAAGTTCTTGGGCAGCACCAAGTGCGCCGCCAATCAAAAACCGCGGTTTTCGTTAGTTTCAGTAGAGCCTTCGACTCTGCGGACAGATCGACTCTTCTAAATATTCTCGGCCAGATAAAGATGTCCCCGAAATTTCGCAACCACTCCCGCCCTTTCTTCCATACCTCCCGTTATAGTACGNATGAGTGATTAAAGTAGTACGTGGTTACGCCTTGATCTAATGGAAGGTGGGATTTATTACGAAATTTGTGGAATCGCTTTGTGGCATTCGTTAGCATTTGCTTGATGGTCAATGAATATCCGGGAAGGTTCGAGAAGACGCGTTCAAGAGGGTTCTGCTTTCCTGTCCAATGGTCTGTAACCGTTCAGTTGGTGTTTCTCAATAAACAATTCCGCAACAAAAGGGTTCTTTCTTTCACCGGTTGCACGTTTCTAGTAAACAGTTGCGCAGGCCACAAACCTCGGTTGGTCTCCCAAACCCAATCAGCCTGCTTCATCTCCAGAAATAGCACACTCGCTGTGGTATCCCAATCCTATAAAGAGTTCTTCACAACTTTCCCCGGCTCCGTCATAGCCAAAGAATATCACTCTTATAGATTCTGAGAAGCTTCCTGCATTGCAATGTCCGTGAATTCATGCATTAAAAAAGCGGTTCGAGTGCATAAGATGGGTATGAATTAAGAAAGCCAGTTCCTCCGAGGAGAAAATTGCCATCGAGTACCAGCGCCACCTAAATTATCTATCTGCCGTCCAAACGAGAGAGCAACGTAGAATACTAAGTCACACAATGTGAATAACCAAGCTTCCTATGGTTCGTAACCACGATCTACCAGGTGACGAGTCATCAGGGCCTTTTAGTTGCAACTGTTGACTAGATCCCGGGAAAATGAAGACCACTCGCTCAGTGTTTGAATACTGAACTCGATGCCTTGACATCCGAACATACGCCTGAGCCGAGAACGGTAAACATCTGACGGACAACGTCATGGGGTCATTTGGGGGTGGCAGACGTATCGACACAACAAACTGGCCAAGTTTCAATTCTGTTGCAAAGCATATCCATGACTTAGAAATGCAATGAAGCTGTGTCTATGCATAGTCACGTATATAATCAGCGTAAAAGAATGTTTTAATAACAATAAATAGGTGTGAATATGTTTGTGATCAGTACAAGTGATTGGTCACAAACCGTACGCACGATTTTTCACAACACCAGCCGCGTCTGGTAATTTTTGACCGAGGGTGCAAAATAGACAGCAAAACGCTTGTAGATATTCTCGGGCAATAGAAACCTACGGTACATTTAGTTGCCTTCTAGTTTTTGTTTGCTGACTAAAGTTGAAATCATCCCTAACGAGGAATTTCTCCCTTGAGTTATTTGGTGACCGATCCTTAGATGTACATCCACAATTCCTCGAATACCATGGGTGGCCTGACTTGAAGTCCGGCGTAGAAGTAGGAAATCTCAAGACTGCATTAGACTGTCACCATTTAATAGGATTTGTTCATTTTGTAGCATTCCTAAAACAATATTTGCTGGAATTTCTAACTCGTTAGTTCCAAACATGATCAACTGTTTCAAAAAACGCCTATTAAACGGAACCGGTGTTTAGACGTTATGTATTATTCATGAGGTTGCTGGAAATTCTTCGACAGCCCACGATCCGTTTCGCCCTACTTAAGGCTCATCAGTAAGGCACAGCACCGGGGTTTCCGTCAATCTTCTGGTCTACGTGAACGAAAATTGCATGAAATCGTTAAGATACACTTATTTTTAAATCAATTTGATTTTTCTGAAGACTCACCTGGAACCCAGCGTACCTGATGAGCCCCAAGGAGGGCGAAACCGGTCGTGGGATCTCGAATAGTTTTCAGCAACCTTGTGAGTAGTTAATTACGTCTATACACGTATACATGTATATACATATATACGTCTACACGGTATCTCGAAACATGAGGTGGCCTGGGCAGCACATTCAGTGGCTTGGAAACATCATAAAAGAGGGGTTCAGCCGGATTTCTGGTGAGTCTCCCGTGAAACCAAATTGGTTTGCAAATTGTATTTCGCCAGAACCGGTGTTCATTCATACGCACAGAAACTGTGGTTTCATATCTTGCTCACTCAGTGTCCTCAGAATCACCCTTAAGGGTGGAGATTTTACAAGTAATACTCGTGGGATTGGTTCTTCGTTGTGAAATTTCTCTGATTTTCACTCTAGTTTACCTTCCCGTGTTAACATCAGCCTAGTCGCCTTATTCGCTTCATACATAATGAAAAGTATAAACATACGATTACTGAAGCCCTCTAACCTTCTTTATTATCATGCCTCTCCTGTCCTGCTTGACTATAATCCTCATGTTGATCCCATCTGTGCGCACGACAGTCAGGCACCTAGTGGATTTTCACATCGCACCCCACCGCGTATACCCATTTCTCGACTTCCGCTACCCAGGCCTCGTTCACCTGTTTTTATCGCAACCTATAATGTGCTAATCCTCTGGCAGATCAGCTAGCAAGCTGTTGTTGTGCGCATTTCATCGACTGGCAATTGTTGCATCATGATGACTCAGTAAAGGATGCAAGATAGTTGCCGAGCTTACGAAACCCTTTAATCTAGATGCCAGAGATCACGAACTTCGGGTGATTCTGCAGCCGCTGCAGCTGGTTGTGCCTCGTTGTTAGGGCAATCATTTTGGGTGCCTAAGACTCACTACTCGATCAGATGCCCCTAAGTAGCCTGCTCTGTGCTGCCAAACTTTTCACTTTGATGAAAACCCGTTCTAATTGAAATAATGGAACTATCTGTTTGTCGTATCCACAACGACGAACTTTAGTATTTGTCCAGGACCTATCACCCTCTTGTCCACCAAGAACAGCTCCGATATGGTTAAAAATAGCGAGAGATTTCATTTCACAGGCAGGACGCCTAAGCTCATTAAATGAACGTCTTGATAGTATGTTCTGCATGAGGTGGCTGAATAAATGAACGTTAGTATGTTCTGCATGAGGTGGCTGAAGTGGTTAGAGTGCGGATTTATTGACCGGAAGGTCCGTGGTTCGAACCCGACCTGACCTCCTCAACTTCCCCTGTCTAGGCTTGGGTGGCAGTATCCCACTCCTAGTGCTTCCCTCGGGTGGCATGGTAGTTGGGCACCGAAAGGGTGCTACAGCTGAACGAGGCCGAAAATATCTCATCCC
>NW_008751700.1:61583-69834 GCF_000715545.1 Opisthorchis viverrini | reverse complement strand
TTGAAACCAAACGGGGTGGTTGGCCCTGTCTGGAGTTGCTGAACTCTTAGCTCACCCAGACTGACGTCCAGGCTACTCGGTCGGCACCACGAGGAGGTGGTTCAGCTGCTGCTGAAGATCATGATAATTAAATTTTATGAATTTCGTGAATTTCATTGTTAAACTGGACAATTCTAAAGCACATTTTAGCAATTCAAGCTCCAAAACTGTTAGAAAATTACACGGGAATTTCAGGCGGTTGAACACTCTCTACACTTTCAGGCGGTTACTTCCAAGTCCCTCCAACGTCTGACTGAGACCACTTTTTTTAATCTTGGGGGACTGTATCAATTGAGATGGAAAACAAAATATGATAACATATGCACCCCTGATTTACTACAATCATAGTAAATAAATAAACTGACGAACTTTCTCCATCACTGACCGAATCGTGCGGTTTTGTCCGACTTCCAGAAATGTATTGGATTTCTTGGATATCGGTCCACATACTGGTAGAATCAGTTAATTATAAACCCATCTGTTTTACCTCCTCGGGGTTTTCAAGAAGACCCTGCTTGACAAATTTAATGCGATCATCAACGTCCGTGATTAGCTACAAGTTATATGAGGAATCACAATCAGTTTTTGGTGCTGTGCCTCTTCTTTCACTTGGGTTTGCCCAGTATTGGATGAAAATGAAACAATCCGACCGTAATTTTTGAATGAGCTTTATACGTTTGAAAGCTTCAGCTGAGAAGTATCACTTCGGCTACTTTTTGCTCAGGGCTTCCACAAGAACTAAGCAAACTTCTTCCACGAGCGCCTCACCAACGGCGTACAATTTTCTGTTTGACGACGACAATATTCTCATTGTACCACCGACTATTTTTAAGGGTGCGACATTTTGCTCTCTTCGTCCGCCGCAATTCTTCTGAAGATCAGACCCTACGTAGGCTATTGTTGGTTGATTACCATCCTAAGTCTAAAGTCATTTTGGATAGTGCTGGTGAAATTTACAGGTCACATATTCATCATTTCTCGTAGGCTTAACATATTGAGAGTACTGGTCTGCCCTTTAATCTTGCCTACATGTTAAGATACCGTTCACATCCCACTACTCTGTTTCGGGGGTTATGTTAAATAATAAAATGTACTGATTCAAACATGTTATCAGGGTCATAAGACTCATCTCCGTCTTATGAAGCCCAAGTTTGGGACTTGACTTTACTATCATCCACTTCCTTTGATTTCTACACACTTTCATCCTCCTCTGACCCGAAAATTGCTGCTTTTTGTCACTAACACTGAAACTTTCAAACGGGAATCGGGGTATCCTGCTTCAATCTGCATCTGATTCCAATCGGAAACTTGAGTTTCCATGACTGGTTGAAAAAATATGCTCTGAATTGCAACTCAATCTGCTAAAGTTGTAAGACTGTATCGTTGTCGTATATTGTAGATCCCAAATGTGTCCTGATGATTGAATATAAATAATCCCAACCAATTCGCACTGAATGAATGACTCTGCCAGTGTTTGTTTATGAGACTGCAGATCGATCCTTTCTCACCTAGCCTCGACCTGCATTCGTCCTCTCCAAGTGAAAAGCCTCATTGGCTAACATACACCAATCGAACAATACGGTGATTTGTTTGCTATGGACTACAGTGCTACGTCAACAACCGCAGGATTTTGAGATCACATGCTGCAAGTATGCTTTTCTGGTCTTCACAGCTCATCGTGAGATATCTGAGTTGACACTTTGGTGACTCAGGTAAGCTTCAACACTGAGCAGATCCAAACAAGCGCTGAAGGCGTGTAATGCAAAACAGTTTCATGGACAGGAGAGTTGACTATGGAACAGAAGGTCTGAACATCGCAATCGGTTAAGTGGAGGAATTTTTGGAGTTCATCCTGAATTAGCTAGGTTCATCCCAAAAAAGCAATGAGTTGCTTTTCTTTAGCAATACGTTAGTGAGGTTGATCAATAGACATCTCGAAGTAATTGCAGATAACTGGCTTACTGGTAGTTGACTGGCTCAAACCTTATTGCAAAACAGAATACAAATATTCCCGCAACTTACGCCATCCCTGAAACATACCGCTGTACTTAAATGGAAAAAAGTACAACCAAAAAAGCAACTCCCTCTGAAACTTCACTGATAGCCAACTGTCGTTAGTATATCAAACCATGGAAACCAATGTCATTTTACTGCAGAAAATGCGCGATAATCCTTACTTCAAGTTTATCATGAGTTGTCAGACTAAAATCAGTACATTTGCTATATATTAGCGAATGCTGGCGCTTTCTTAATGTTCAAACTCTAAACTGTAGTTTCAAATGACTGAAACCCTATACAGTGCCCCTTTGATAAATTCACGCTTTGGGTTCTTAAAGTTCTGGTCCGGTCGACCTGATCAGTGAACCTTATTTACAATATTTCCAGGGGAACAGAATATAAACTAAATATCTTTTGGAAGGCCGCTCGTAAGGTAACAAACCTGAGGTAACGATGGTGCGCAGTTTCAGAATGTCCGTTGTCTATAGATACAGAATAAAAACCTGGTAAAAGAGTCGTTGTCCTAATTTCTCTCTTGACACATTTCTTTCTCCTGAATTATTTTCCATTTTTTCGCTACAACAGTAATTTCGCTTATAGCGGTATGCACGATCCAAGTGTGTTCGCTCGGTATTTTAGTGGTAAAGTGGTAGTATAAACGAGAATTTTCACTTATAATATTAGTCACTTCATGTTATGGTTGGAAAGAAAACATTTTAACATGTTACGCGAGTTGTCCCATGAAAACCCGTCCCTAAAGACCGCAGTTCACACTAGCTTACGGGGATTGGGGTTATGTACCTTACTGATAAGTGTCTCTGACGTCAACCCATCCCACAGACAAAAAAATGAAACCAACTTTTCCAGCGGTGAGGACATTCGTGATGTCAATTAATGATGCCCAATTGAGCAGTTGGTACCCACTAGCTACCCGTCATTCTCCACACAGATTGCATGCATTATCCCATCTGCAATTCAGGGGGATAATGGTGTAGTGATGAATGCTGGCTTTTTCGCCCAGTTGGGAAGTTTCGTTGAAAAAGCTTCGTCAAAAGTCGAGATGAAATAGTCAATTTCGACAGACTTCAACACACAATGAGTAGATGATGTAACCTCGATTGACGATGAAACGTTTGCAACCAAATTTCCAAGCCTGGCGAACAAGGCGGTAGTCATTATCCTACTGTCTGTCTCTCTTCCGGGATTGGTATCAGGAGTCTATGTTGCCCTAAAATCCGGACTTCTACGACAACACTGTTCGCCTCTTGACTTCCGTGAGAAGATCATCCAGGAACTGTAAACAACAGCAGACTGCCGTTATCGGATTCCGTGCAGAGATTATGACTTTGCTCTTATGTTTTACAATGGACAGAAATGGTGACCCCCCAACTGCACGGCTACAGATCAGGGCATCGCCTTCAGCTGGTAAGAGAGAACCTGAGTATGTTCTGCCTAAATATCGCATCAGAAGAGATTATTCTGTGTAGCACGCACCAAGATAAGCTAGTGTAAAACGACAATGTTTTAAACACCCAGAACCTCTAGACATACTGCAGCAAGAGGCAAACCTTCTCAGGTATGATGAACCAATATCTTTATTGTGGCCTTCGTTTCATATAGTCTCTTTTTCAAAGTGACCTATTCAAAGATTATATTCTGTCGCCCATGACGAATTTCGCAGCCCTAATTACCGGGAATTTGAGACTAAAGAGACTAAAAGGTTGAAGATTTCGTCCCCGGAAATATCTACTGAACTTCATTCCGGGTGGTGAAAACAAAGCATGCAGTTAATTTTGTCATCCTTCGCAAACTGTGGTTTGACAGATGCACCATTTTATGTGCATACCATCATATGTAATAAACATCCACTTTCTAATTGCATGGATTCGTTTTTCCACTTTCCGTGCCTTTTACCGGTCCCAGCGAAAAACTAATAACCTAGACCGAACAACGATGGAAATGTATATTTCAAAACATATGCTACAAAACGATAAGATCATAACGCGATGGGGCAAATTTTAGTGAATAAAGTCGGAAAAATGCCACAAATTGAGTGATCTGAACAAAACTGGGTGGATGGAGTGGAGATTCTAGTGTGCGAGCGGATATCTCCAACGTGACGCTTGCGTTGCCAAGGGTTACAAGATCAACCAATAATGTGCCAAACAATCTTCTGCCACACCAGGTCAACGCCACAAACTAGCTCATTGGGTGTTTGTGCGTGTGTGTGTGTGTATAAGATAGGCCCGTAGCCCTCATACATCAATCACTCTCTAACAAGTCTCAAAGCACTTTCGATAGGTTGGTTCACAAGCGATTCGGTCGCACCTTGATTGCTTTAGAAACAAAAGCCGTTTGACAGTGTATTGTTCTCTAGCCGCCTATTACTTGACAGTTTGCCTTGCCATTTCGAGCAACAGTGATTCCAAGAAGGCAATTTCTTTATAAGGATGGCATCCAAACGAATGTCGTTGGCTGCTCGGTAAGTCACATTTTATCTACTCACTGCAAAGACTGTCATGTCCTGTGTGCATGCTCAGATGAATCTTTTCGTGGCTATTAGGGATTCAAATAATCCGCAGGAGAAATAATCCACTTCAGGAAAAAGCATGAAATTAATCAGGTTTTAGTTCTAATGTAGTCAGCGTAATGTTAATTCCCCGGACAGCAGAGGGTAAAAAGCCTGAACGGAAGAAATCTAGAACAGCAAACACGCCATGTGCTGACTTCAAAATTATATTAACAGATGTTTCATGCCAAACGTTATTTTCCCTTCATTCACCTTTTTTAAATTGATCCGTATGAATATTAATACAATCAGTTCATAAGTATGTAGACAGGAAACTACTCTGGTACGGTACTGGTACAACATTATAACGGCTGGAAAATAAAAAATACCGATACGTTTGGGATGTGTCAAATGATGCAAGGCGAACTCATGTCACCTTTCCGAATCCCACCTCGATTGAGAAATTCTGAATCTAGTTCCCGTTACTTTTCATATAGTTTTCCTCCTGATTGAGCTCTAAACTACCTGTGTCCTCCCCACTATAGTGAACCTCTTGCAAAAACTTTGCAACAGGCTTGAACGCCATTCGTTCACGCTTCTACCTGATCCGCTATCTGAATCGTGGCCATGTGGTTAACAGGAAGTTTTCCGTTCTAGAACAAAATGCTGTCCTGAACACTTGGCCCTACCGCAATTTCTTACATTGCCCTACGTAATAATGTGGTAGTTTGGTTTTAAAGGTGATCGAAACTTTCAGACTGAGGACATGAGAAACATGTGGAGCACCACATACTCACAGCTCACACTATGGGCTTGTACAATAGTCAGAAGTTAATTTCTATCAAACTCCATCACCAAATAGCATTTCTTAGTTACCCCTCTACGGGAGTGCCGTTTAGGATGCAAGAGATTACTCCTCTTTGTTTCCGGGAGTTGGTTTTCCTCGGTGGAAGGTCACAATCGGCCTGTTCTCATTTGATGAGTTTCCTCTTGGAAGGAATTTTTGCCTTCCTTCAATTGTCCTGGAATTCATAAATCTACTGACAAATTGAATCGCCGGCTTCCTTTTAGGGAAGATTTGCCGGGCACCTCTGTCATTTTTCATGCCCTGGTGATTGAGGATCCCATCCGAATATCGCCATCTTTTCATCTAAATTCACTTACGTAAATGAGTGTTTTTTCGTTTTTATTTCCTTTTATCAGTCGTTGGTATTTTTTCGAATTTTTTATCGCAGTTGGATACCCTTTTGCAAAAAAACCTTGAAAAGTTTGAGTAATCCTTAAAGGACAGCACTTTTGCTGTTTTTAATTCGAGTATTGTATGTCACTGTTGGAGCTATTCTAAACTAAAGTCACAAACCATATTTTATTCACACGCACTTATCCTGTTTTGTATGTGTACAGAAAAGAACTTTTAACTCCTGGATAATGAAATGTTGGCCCTCTGCGATGAAGCCTCAGCCGATCACAACCAACCCTATTCTTTGGCCGAGTATTTTATGGATCTAGTCATTCCGACGACTGCTTCTTAGCCTGCCTTATTCTATGGACGGTTTCATCAAATTAAGTTGACACTATTCCTCACAAAATGTGCAATTCTCTACAAGTGGCCTTTATTCAAGTACTGAGAGATTTTGTCTGCCAGTTGCATCTACCTAGGAACAAAACAAACATTTTCTTTCATGGAAGCCCTCCGTCAGAAGAAAATCGCTGAATAAGAAAAGCTCTCCTGGGCGCAAAAAGTCCTAAAATCACTGGTTAATTTTTACAATAAAAATTACAATGAGTTATCAATAGATAGACGCATAAAATCTGTCCACTGCTTCAGCAACAATGGCGGTTTCTCCGCTACACGCCACGCGCATGTTATGTTGTCGATCTAGACGCCATTGGCTCCAATCCAATGATCATGAGAAGAAGATTACAGCTGCTAGCAACAGTGTTGCCCTCACTTTGACTAGAGCGTACCATTGTGGCTGTAAGAGTGAGGAATTGTGGTGTCAACAAACATTTATTTGACAACAATCAGCAAATTCGTTTGCCTTGAAATTTTCTCAAAATTTAGTGAATTGGCCATCAATCCTAAGAGCTTTGCGGCTCCAGGGGTTAAACCGTGTCAGTTCATTTATCGCCAGCATGGGTGTGTGACGTATAACTGATGTTTGTCTAAAGATTACCATTCACCCCATGCGTTTTTGTAAAACATTCAATCGCATAACCAGCACGATATCCAAGACTGCTACAACGTGTTTCCCTCCTGGTCGTAAGTGAGGATGTTATGCTTACGATGGGAAAAAATCCCAAATAAATGCAAACCTCCTCACGCTACCAACAATCTATAAGTAGCTCGGAAAAAGAATAATTTCGCACGATGACTGAAAATTCATTCTGAGAAGTCATCAGTCGAGGGGCCAGTCAACATGTGAACCACATGATTTGCATTCTATGACTGAATAAAAAATTGCGCCATATTTTATCTAAGTGTAAGTTAACCACGCTGTTGATCAGCCGTTCGTGGCCGTACGGTAAAATATTCAACCTACTCACTGAGAAGATGTGGGTTCAAAGCTCCTTTGAGTTTTGACAGATAACATATCGTACGAAATGAGTTCGTCCCTCAAATTTGTAGTCTTATTGCCGTGGTCACATCCAACTACTTCCCTGGATTTGCACCGGTTAAGGATTCAGTCAGTTCAATTACATGAGAACATTGAACAGCATTTAATTAGGGGGAAATTTGGCGTCACTTCTCTTTCGCGATATTCTCAAGCTAGAATTCGAAGAACTGTTTGGAGAGTACCTTCTTAGTGTGGAGTCGACATGAAGGTGATTATCAGATGAGGCTGATCCGATTCCTTATTAAAGGGACATGTCACCGGCAACTTTCTCATGGGGGTTGCACTCAACTAGGACTACGTCGTCAAACGATTATCCGTAGTTGCATTTGAAAAACATGGGGTAGCTACGTAAAGTATATTTAGGGCGCTACCCTTCAAGTATATCAATTTGCAATGTGCTGCGCTAGCTGCGCCTTCCCTTCAAGTATATCAATTTGCAATGTGCTCGATTTCGGATGCTTCGAAACTATAATATGTATTCTTCTTGTTTGTGTAGACCCAGTTGAGCTTTCCGGTTACTTTGCTACCGTTATGGCGCCTAGTAGTGCACCTGGCTTTAGTTCATCAGGAGTATGATATCGTTGAATGAAGTTTTTGGTAAAGTAAACGATTCTGGCTTTGAAAGCCTAGGATCCTAACGTACATTTTAGAACTGTGCACGGGGAAAGAGGTTAACCAATGTGGAACAGAATTTCCGGCTATAATTTTCAATAGTTGCGGTATTCCACCATTTTCAGGCATCATGCTTATTGTTATGACACTGCACATAGGGCATTTTTCAAGGAAAATTCCATATTCGGGTTTGGAATATTGATGGATGTTTGTACGGATTCTGCGGGACAGACTGCGTGTCTTGACACACTATTAATTGTCTACATGTTTTACATACAAGTGTCACCTGAGTACTCGTTGGTTTTTGCATACATAATTCTGGTGTTTTCCCCGTCAGGAAGACAGACTTTGTGATGAGTAGATCATCATCATCATCATCAATGACAGCAACATCAGTGTTGGCACTGATGCTTCACTGCCGTGCAACCATAAGGTTCGTCTATATATATATATATATATATATATATATATATAT
>NW_008751700.1:55595-58288 GCF_000715545.1 Opisthorchis viverrini | reverse complement strand
AACCGCAAGGCAGCGGTGTTTGGCGGGGAAATGCAAATGCATTACCTTTTCTACGGAACAAGTCGCCATACATGTTCCAACCCCCAACCTGGAGGACCAGGAGACTGTGTTCGTCAGACCTCTAACCATTGACCAACCTGGTATGAGAGACTCTGTGAGCATCGCGCGGACACCCCCCAGTATAGCTCAATGGATCGCCGAGGTATACAAACCGCCACACCACGATAAGGTCCAGTCTCTTCGTGATGGTGATGAGTAGATACTCTTCTCTATATAGCCCTACTGAAGCCGTCTGACGAGATACGTAAATTCATTTTTTAAAAAGCATATGAGCATCTAGTAGATATTCGCGGCGTTTATTCGGTCACGAGACGACCCCATCTAAGAGAAGAGAGACGCACTGACAAACTGCACAATGATTTTTTAACGTCCTACAAAAGTTGGACCGTCTCTGTACTTCGGCAGTCTTGCACTCAGCTGTCGAGAGGGAATTTAAATCACTGATACCTTCAATGACCTGCTTTAGAGTAAATGACAAAAAGGTTCAAAGCGATTAAGGATCGACTGTTCATTTAGAAGTCGAGTTTTTAGATTCCTCATTACATCCTGAACGAAGCTTTCTAAGTTTTTGATGACTCACTGTGTCTTACAGGAATTTCCTGAGTCCTAGACATGAGATGAAATCTGTTATCGCTACTCATGCCTACCTCGTCGATAATGAAGTCTGGATCATACGTTTTCCGTTGAAGTAATTAGTCATCACCACCATAATGCCACCAACATCTTTTAAGAAATGGAATTCGGATGGTTTAGAGCAATCCTCAGCCAGTTTCATCCTGAATCCGTCTGTCTGAAATGCCCGGCCAATCAGATCGGATACAACGCAGCCCCCGCATGCCTTGCAGTTGACAGCTTGTAAAACAGTGATATCAAGAGTGCATACGCTATTTCGAACATAATACATTGATTCAGCTAATGGTGAACTTCGTCAGGTACGGCTATTAAGGATACACTGTCCAGATAGTCACTTCGTCTTTTTCGGCAGAAAGGTTAACTGGTATTCAGATCTCTTCGAAATTGGTAAAAGCGCCTATTTGTAGGTCAGATGCGGCTAAGACCTTTTCTCAAAAGCTGCGGCTAATTTCATCAACTGTAGACAATCGGATGTCTGATGCACGAACCCATTGTATCATAAAGTAGGTGGGTATAGAAGAAAGGAGGCCTTCAGCATTGCACTAGAGGAAACAAAAAAATTAAGTCAGTGTGATATTGCGTAGAGCCATATGGTTATGATGGAATGGTTTTCATCTGGTTGTTTTGTTATGTGTACATTCTCCTTTGGGAGCTCCCAGGTTTGCCGTAGTAGAATCCAGTGACTTTTCGTTACTCTGGAATCGTCCACAATGTATCCAATTTTGTGGAAGGGTCCCTGTTGTTTGTTCATTTGCTCCCACTGTTTGGCCGTAAGTTCCTGCAGCTGCCATGTTAGTCCAAGAACTACTTGGTTTACTCTTCGGACAGGGAAATGTGCGGTGCCGCTCAACTCTCCGAATAATTCAAAGTCAAAAACAATACAATCGACTTGGAACTTGGCATATGTTTGTATGAATGACCTTAGCCAAGCATAGCTCATAAACTCAAGACAGCCTGAGAAATCATTAGTATACAATAGGCAAGGTCAGCTATTCGAATGAATGGTCTGTGAAAGGAAGACATGTCACGTGTGAATCTAAATGACTGCCACATCGTCAGACATCGTACCTGGTGGATGGGAACACAAATACGAGAATCTCGTCTCTGGCACTGAACAGGCAGAGTTTGAACTCAGTGAAGAGGGGTGACGAGTGGTCATCGCGATGAAATGATGGTCGCGCAAATGTGACATGCTTCTGGACACAAGGTAACGGACCAAGAGCCGAACGGAGACCATCATAGCATACACTAAGAACCTAGCCTCAAATTTACCTGAGACCACAGAATGACCAACCATGAATCACTTGATGTGTGACTGACCAGCGCTTGAATAGAATGGGGAATTAACGAAACTAGCGTAGAGTTCTTGACATTTGGAACGTTTCTCCTTATTTTGGGTAGATGACGGTCCCCTGATTGGAATTTATCATGACATTTAAAAGAAGTTCTGTACTAGGAACGCGAAGAAAAGAAAACTCTAACAAACTCAGAAACTCCTATCCGGCAGCTGCAATCCCACGCACTTTCTACACCCGACTGTCTTTGAAAGTTGTGGAAGTGAAAAACACAGCAAACTCTCTTCCCTGACCACGAGTGTTTCTGTGGTGTAGACAGACGGTTTCCTTGCAGCTTCTACCTGGAGTTAGTGACACTGTCCTTTAGGCGCAGTCCCATTCAATCAACACGCCCAGCTAGCTATTAATCTCATCACCCCCAACACTCAGCCGTATTCTCAAAGAGGCTATTTTCGACACCCTCCACCTTCTTGCTTGTCGTTCTTTTGGTAACCCTACTGGCGATGTATTCGTCGGCCATAGGTTTGATCTATCCTTCCAAAGCTAACGTATGGGTTTCACCACTCCACCAAGAGATTTAGTGAATACATACTGCCACTCAATACTCTCAAGTGTCGTGACGTGGGATCGTTCTCCATTCATAAAAATCAATTCCACGACGCTCTCTGTAACCTTTCATTTCTCACTGTGTTAACCCTGCAGTAT
>NW_008751700.1:13485-55514 GCF_000715545.1 Opisthorchis viverrini | reverse complement strand
CTGTAACCTTTCATTTCTCACTGTGTTGACCCTGCAGTATCCTTCATGACGAAGTAACAGGAATAAAAATCCTAGACAATCCCGGTTGGTTGACCCACCCACCGGCCATCTTGTGGTTTGCATTGAGTGCATTCGTACACTAAAATTCTCATGTATCTGACAGTCTTATCTTCAGTTTTGTTGATTTACTTGATGTCAATTAAATTAGCCATCCACAGAATATTCGGCAATCGTTACTAGCCACTATTCTGGTATATGAAGCTCATTTACAGAAATAATGATATATGAATAGGTATTATTGACATGCTTCTTGCTAGGATACACAGTGCACTTCGATATAACGTTATCTGCGAAATCCGTTTAGCTTTCCTGTAAACTAGTTTTCATTTTCAAAGTGACCTCAAAATTCAAATCCACTTTTTCAGTACTGTGATTTTTGCGGTACTGCGCAAGCCCACATGGCCCAACGTTCATTTTTGTCATTCCAGGGCGCCTAGAAGGTTGAAAGTTATATGTAACCCTCTAATTTTGCCTACAGTTGTCCTATTTTCAGGTTTTGAGCATCTGACCTCCTGATATTCATAATTTTTTGAGGCATTCTTGTGTGATCTGAACAGTTATTCTTTGCGAGCTCATAGGTAACAACAGACCTCTGAACTCCAAACCGGTTATAGCCTAACAACAACATGATGATGGAAACGCGCGATACTACTTATTAACCTACTATTTGTTCGTATGAATATGTCCTTCTACGTTGTTCAAAGGATGGTACTTTCAAAAGATTTGGCTGTATTCGCTGCATTCTTGTGACTAAGGGGTTGAGATATTTGCCTCCTAATATTCATTCCACTGGGACAGACTGCGGGTGAACAAAGTGTGTGGTGTGTTATGTTAAACAGTTGTATGGCCTGGATCATTTGACCATAAGAATAGCACGTCCACATGCTACATCTGTTTCTACAAGATAGTTCTATTGTTTTTGTTGGTAGATGGTAGCGGAAGATTGGCTATAATCCACTCCTTTCGCTCCTTTCCATGAAAATCTCTTTGGAAGGAGTACTGGGAAAATCAACTGACCGATCACAGGAAGCAGGATATTAGGAAGAAAAAGATCGAAGATTTCTAGTTTATAATGTTGTCTGCCTGTTTGAAAGATGGAAGATGAGATGGGGCTTGAGAAATAACTCCACAATGTGGGACAAAGACACGCTCAGTACTCCTATCTTTTGATCACTTTCAGACAAACAATCTATTCGCGTCGTTAGTACACTAATTGTTCGTTTGCGTTCATGCGCAGTACATCCTGTATGTTCGTTGTTGTCTATAGGTGACAATAGGAGATTTGTCTGAAACATGATACACGAAAGTAACCATAGTGACCGTTTCATAACAAACAAGGCATTCAGCCTTATTGCTTGGAACATGAAAGATAACTAGTTTCACTTCACAGGATGGATGATCTTGAATTGAGTCGTCAACCTGTATTAGACAGTATCTGATTTCATCCGAAAAACACAGTCAAGCTGAAGGTTTACGCACAAAGTAGTGTCCAATTTTGTTTTGTTTTTCAGTTTTTTTTCGCAGAATAGATTCAGCTACTGTATGTAACCAAGATAAAAACGTAACCAGTTATCCCAATATATCTCATTATATAATGAACCCTTAATTGCGCCCCAGCTGGACAGCACTGTTGAAATCTGCTTCTTGCAATTGGTCAAACAAACTGCAAAGAGTGATGGTTACGATCATACCCATTACCTTGGGAACCAGAAACGATAAATGATATCTATGGACAGTCAGGTCTTCTCGGTTATGATGTCCAACTTTCTAAACAGCACAACAACTAGGAGACTCATGGCAGTCTACCATATTCAATAGATCCATCGGTCGGACCAGGAGAGATCACTCATTACAAACAGTATTTGGATAATTTTTGGAGCTATCATTCGGAAGTAGGAATAAGTCTTATGCAGTCTCTGACTAACATGACGGCAAATATCCGATCTGATGTTATTCTAGGATTTAACACAGATAAGGGGATGCTGCACCAAGAGTTCGTTAACCAAATGTGTGGTTGTGTGCGTCAAGAAACACCAATCAATTTTGACAAAAAATGTCGGGACAGCCACAAATTCGCGAAAAACCGTCCTGTCGAATTTGCAGAAGTGTACGCTTCTTTCGAAGCTGAGTCCTTCACGCGGTAAATCCTTCCTTTTTAGTGACTGCGGGTGTAATATTTTGTGCAGCCATTTAAACGCTACATTTAAACGCTAAACTTCAGACTCTCCATTTTCCTCCTAAAACGCATCTCAGTGTCAAGATATAGAGGGAGGCTGCGCGCTCACTCTGAACTCCGTAGCAACGCTCCGCAAGACTGCTTCAGTATAAAAGGGGTCCTTGATACATGTTTTGCGGTGCCATGGGGGATTCGCCGGAGCTCCGAAGCCAATAATGTCTGTGCGTCTGCTGAAACGACGGTCTGTTAATGCTTGGTATGTGACCAACAATTGTTAAGGCCAGAAATCCCGGACACCTTCTTCCCTCCCTACAACTTAATGGCTCTCAATATTTTGGGATTTTCTTCATACTTTATGAAATTCAAGGATTTTCTCTGTTCGTGTAGCAACATACGTGCAATTGGCCACCAATTAGGAGATACGGATGATGAGTACAGGGGGACCAGGTCAACCTAATTAGTTCTAAGAAGAGCGAAACTGATGTGGTCTTTTGAGATTGTTCACCACTCTTATGCGTAGTATTAAAAATCCGTTAATTTTACTTACTGGGAGTTCTAGTTTCAACCAAATCAACAAGAGACGTGATGTGTTGAACTCAGCTTTGACCCAAACACGTGGTCATAACCCCCAGACAGTCACTTGACCTTCTGAAGGTGGATTATGAAGGTAGGGCTTCGTTTATTCGCTTTAGTTCAATCATGATTATTTCCCTCCCGAAGTGGGTGCGCCGCAGAGACTGCAGCGTCGTCATCAATCAGCCAAACAAATACTTGCACAACGCTTAACCTACTAGATTTCAGTGCAGATTTCGTCCTGTAAGTGAAGCCAATCTATGCTGAAAAGCCGAGAAGCACTGTACAGCTGTTTCATCCTTATTAAGAATCTTCAGCAGTGCAGATTCCACGAAACTCCAATGGGGAGTTTCGAACTCGTTACCTTCTGGCTGGTAGCTTGAGCACTTAGGCGTTCAGCCACGAGTGGCTGATCTGCAGTGTAAATAAATCGCAAGTAAACAGGATATAGCGCCACTCCTTCATTAGAATTCCAAAACCTCCTCATACTGGTGTCAAGCTATAAGTGGAAGAATGAACTTCACCCAATGAGTGAAACTCTCATCCGATGAGTCGTTGTTCGAGCAGTCAGTCAACATCTGTGACCGAGTGATGCGCACGGTATATGAGCAACGGTATATTCTGTCTAAGAATGGACCAATCGAACTGCTGGTCGGCCGCTTGTGGCGGAACGGTCAAATGTGCGAAAACGATGAGCCGGAAAGCCACAGGCTCGAGATCGTCTGGAGTTTCGTTACAGCCGCACTGCGGATCATTCTCAGTGAGGATGAAACAGCTGTACAATGCTTCCAGGCTTTCCAGCATAGATTGGTTTCACGTATAATTCCCAACTCTCCTTACACTGACAATTACTAGGCTTCAAATTTACTAACTGCAGCAGAGATGTGCTCGAAGTAAACTTCTTACCTCACCTCTCATTAAGCTGCAATTTGATTATGCCAACTGAAGTTCGTGAGCTGAAACATCAGCTCTATCTGTACAGTCTTCTCATCTTTGTGAGCATAATATAGTACTGCAAACAAATTTTTTTCACAAGAATATGGGAAAGGAGAAAAGCAGCATCCCAAAGGCCTTGAACGTTTAGCAGCCAACATTCCATTCGAGTTCCGTTTCGTATGTATGCTACCGGGTTGAAAGTCTCACCTCTGGAACGTTTCCGAAACTGTCTGTGGTTACCACACAGTTTATACCAATCTTCGATTAGATCCAAACATCTTCCTGGTTATCAATGAGGTGATTGGATTTCTTTGGATATTTTCGGTAAACCTTATTATTCCATGGCACACGGCTGACAGGTGGGACTTATTGGCCTTTCAAGCATGTGAAGCCTTTACAGGCAGTTGGAGTCACGTGAGCTACTTTCACTTGTTTACTGGAACTAGGAGTGATCACGACTGTATTCTGTTACAAGTTTGTCTGCGGCAAGCTTATCAAGCGCTTAAAAGGATTAGCCAGCGGAATTCTAGAATGGAAAGTCAACAAAAGACATGCCTTTATATGTATTCGGACCATCAGTCCGTAGCAGCATTTTCCCCGGTGCTGTGTGTACCAAAACCTTTCATTTCAAGATGTAGCGGAATCCAGCTAATTCCCCTTTGAAGATTGTGGTTCATTTTGTGCGTCAGCCTGAGTGCAGATGAAGTTGTTTGGCCATATTCGTCCCCATGTTGAGTGGAGGCAACTGTAAACCTTAGATACGTAATAAGGTTGTCACATTTCATGATGTATCAAGCGCTTTCAGGCCAGTTACGTTTGAGGAACTCAACTGCTCTGGTCCAGAACAGAACACTTTCACTGAACGCTTGTTTAACTTCCGTGTTCACACCAACTCATCATACAAACGGGTCATGTCATATGCTCTCCACTAAATGCAAGGCCGTTTCTCACAAACTGCCCTCGGAACCCATTTTCTCTTCCTCATTGACGAAACACTGAAACTGAGACAGACGTGAGCGCGACATTCAGATGCGTTATGCGCCGTCTATGCTGGCACTCGTAGTGACTCGAGGATGAAAGCCTTCACTCACTTATACGTCACCTAACTCTGAAGAGCAATTGGAGAAACCACTCATCCATTTTAACAATCAGCTCAAATTAACAACAAAGAAGATGCATTCTGAATGAGCTTAGACTTCCGGCTGGTCACTCCGCATTTATGGATGAGATGGATAGTAGTTACACGCTAAATACTCCAAAGCATTCGGATAAAGTTTTGGAAAATCTGCATTAAACATTGGACACAACCAAGTAATTGATGTAACAATTGGTTATTAACATGGAGAGACATATGTCAGTCGTCTTGAACTGCCAACAGGAGACAGTCGTTGTGATGTGATGGTCACCTCTTTTTACACACCACTACCCCGACAGCTCACACGAGAGTAATTATTTTCTCTCCAGTTGGATGCCGAACTGAGTAGAAACTAGTTGAATTAACACACTTAATACCCAGATGTCGATCGTCCTGATGAAACATGGGTCCCAAAAATTCCTATTGTCGAAATAATAATTGAGACCGTCAAAGCAAAGTTTTTAGCAAGGACCGGGTTGGACACTATTTACACGTCAAAATATTTGCAGGGAGCCTTCGTGTACCAAAGCCATTTTTAACACTACAAAAACCCTCATGTTCAGGCTTAGCGTAAACAACGTTGCCGTCATTCGGGTTCTTGTATCGATGCCGTGTCTAGATGCTGAGATCCAAGAAATATGGCAAGTGCAAAGCTCGCAAGTAGAATTTAATCGATCGCACGGATTCACAAACTCGCATTTGTTCCACTGACCATTCGAACACCTGGTGATCCAGAGAGATCGCTCTAACAGGGAGATTGGCTTGTTGACTGTGTCCAGAGATAGACACAGGCACCATCACTATCGTCTCGTGTGACTCGTACATGCCCGCCACATTTCATCTACGCTGACTTGTAGTGTCATGGAACTACTAGTTGCAATAAAATATGAGAAGTTATTTCCATCCAAATGTCATTGGCATAATGTTATAATGTTAAATGCGGCATCACCTGTTCTGACGCCACCGATTAGCATAGCTAACAAGATCCCTGTCTAAACAGTTTCACCTACAATAACGTGGTTTTATATCACATTTATATAGAATGAGCTGATATGAGTTCCTTCGACAACTGCGCATTTGATCATATGCAACCGCCCTCAACTCAGAACCACGCACAAAACCTGCGAGGTTTCTGGACATTGAGCGTGTACCGGTGCACCCTCGCACAACTTGTCAGTGGTGATGACAATGGACTGAAAACCGGGTTTTTAGTTTTTGTGAAAAACACGGCGGGACGCTAGGCATTGGCGGTGTTTTATTCATTGGTTTTAAAAAATATCTGAAAAGCACTTAGATTTCGCTAACTAAACCCACCTGATAAGGCCCGAAATCTCGAAGTGGCTTTTGGGCTACCGACCAGGTTACATTACATGAGTTCGGGGGAGAAATAACTTGGTATTTTATGAGCTAAGCTGGACTTTTCTTCGTCGCAGACTCGGTTGAAAAGCACAGGGAACAGATGATTCTTTCAAACGTTGTTTCACCATCCCGTCCAAAAGAAACTAATTTGGGGGCATGTTGTGAACATACTCACCAAATCCAGCGTCGTTTCGTAGTGTCGAAAGAATGGATTGGAATGCTGAGTTTACTATACACTGTTTTTCTCTGAAACCAGTACAATGATCTATAATGGGCAAACTGAAACTAATGAACCGTGAAATTTTGGTTACTACCAACTTTCTCATTACCTTAGTTTCCATTCATATGGTTAGAGGCACCTTCACGTTACTGGTTGCCGGTATTAGTTAGGCTTTCTCAAGTCTGGAGCGCTACCTGACTGGAAAATCCTGATAGTCGCGTCAGTCGATCGACAAAATGCTACTAGGTTGCCGTCCGAAGCGTCGGGTCCACCACTTGCGTCACTCAAACGTGGAAACTCGGATATGTAAATTCAGATGCGTCCAGCGCGGCCTGGTGGAAACACGCTCGCTTCGCACATCAGATGTGCTCCGTTCAAACATCAGCACGACCAAGGTTATGCACTTCTGATTAGCTCTAATGAGAGCGAAACGCGAGTTCGGTGGTTCCCCCCTTGCTGTGGACTCATCAGAATGATTTCGCCAGGACAGGAGAATAACTCCCAAACGAGGGTGATGTGACCGTGCATTCTACAAGTCTCGTAACCACCCACCGCTAATTTCTCAAGTTTCTCCAAGTGAGGGTCACACGAGACTACCCGAGACTATCAGTTGACATTTGCCTCTTTAGCTCACAAGATGGCTTCGAAAATCCAAACTGTAGTTTTTTATGAGGGTGAAGCAGCGGCATCCTTACTGGTCTGAAATATCCGTAAGTAGGATGGTTCGGCACGGTAAAAACCGGTCAGCCGGTCAGTGTGGTCAATAAAAATTACATTGATAAAGTAATTCAAGCCCAGCCTTCACCAAGGGAACCATTCTGTGAAATAGAAGCCACCTTTCCAATGCTTTTTGTTATTTCGCCACAAGTTCAACTAAAGCCAAAATCATTCATTCAGCAAGTATGACATAACTTGCCAAAATTTCTCGCTGTTTACACTTCACCTAACAAACAGTCACACTTCAAGCGATCAACAATTCTATTTGTTTGTGAAGTATATTTTCCAGCAAACCTGCCTATTTGTTTCAGTGATTTCCAGCTTTTTTGATGCCGGTGGAATTAAAAGGACGATTATGTTTGGTTATTTAGCTTAAAGTGTGAGGGAATAAGAGCATTTGTTACAAACGGCAAAGTGATTCAGTATGCAGAGTCTATACCCTCAGACGTAGTAGTGAACAGAACTCGCTACTGCGCAATATAACATATTTGCCGCAGGTTGGAAGAACTCGTAAGACTCCCACAGTGGAAGTGCTTCAATGGTTTACTCATAAACATGGCATAACTCTCAAGCTTAGAAAAGATAATTACGCAAGGTTCTTTCTTTCTTAAATTCATCCACGTTTAAGGGGAACATGCGTTTCTCCGTGAAAAAAAATTCAATAATAGCGCGGGAAGCTAAGGATCACAGAATCCCGTTGGCAAATAATTTTTAGTCTTGATTACTTTGAGTATTTTCTTACCGTCTTATTGCCAAATACTTGCAAGCACAATATGACTTGAGTTCACACCTCACCATACCCACCGCTTTGTTGAATGAGGGAAATGGGTAGCAAGAAACTGTCATCAGAATCATGTTCACTGCCAAGGACGTCCTAATTGTGAGATACCGGTGACAGGTTATAGCGGTTTCTTAAGCTTTGAAGTTGTTCCTTTCATACTCATCCTGTAGTGAGTGTTAGTCACACGATGCTACGTGAAAACCCAAAACAAACATTTGTGATGTGGTCGGTGCCTGTTGAAGTTGTCAGCTGTAAGCATTGTGCTCGTTGATTGGTTGGGATTCCATCGTAGAAAACAACCAAGTTACAAACATAAACCCAGTACTTACGGAGCATTTTATTACCCTGAAATTCAGAGCGAAAATGCACATGAGCAAGCTTAATGTAAGCTTTAAGCTTCTGATAAGTTGGCTGAGGTTAAGATGCTTCGCATATTTGGTTAGATGGTCACGTGGAAATTCACAGCAACAATTATCAATCCATCTCAATCCCTCGTTCTTAATTTCACATTTTCCACATTTTCTACGTTGTTGAGACAAGTACTGGTCCTCTGAGCCGTTTCATTTAGCGGTGCTTGAAAAAATGCAGCTGTACCAGTCTCATTGTGACATTGCTGAATGGCTTTCCACCTGGCCCGATTCACATACTGCACCGTGAATTCGGAATTCGATCAAACCCCCTTTTGCGGGCTAATGCGGAATCCATCCTCTTGCATTCCACGTTCTTATTGCAAGCTTTTGAAAGAGCACAGGCAACAGTGGGTCTAGCTTTCAAGTAACACGTGATTAGCAGCTGAATTTTTTGTTCTTTGTCAATGTGACAGTTCAGCTAATGAGCGGATTTCCCGTGAAGAACGGTGAAAATGTACAATTATGCATCTATGGTCTGGTAATTCAGCAGATAGTGACCTATGTACTTAGTGGTTGCAGTCATTGCGGGATTTGTTGAATCCACATTCACATCAGTTCACTTGTTTTGCTCCTGTTCAGGAGCAAAAATTATAGTGAATTCAAACAGTAGAGAACCAATGAACTCTAGACGTAATACACCATTTATAAGGTCTATAAAGACTATTTGACAGCACACAACCGGTTTCTCCTTTGTTGGGGTCCATCAAATGTGTACAGTTCCAGAGTTTCCCTCAACCTTATGTTTTACTTAAGCCTATTGCAGGACGTTCAGTTAAAGCTGACCTTCCTGGACTAATAGAAATTTAGCTGATTTTAGTCGGGTCTCCTGTCAAAACCATATTTTCAGTGCAAACAAAGGTGTTTGGCGAATCGCTAAACTCGATCTTCGCTCTTACTGGAACACTGCACCACATTAAATCACTTGAGTGTGAGCATGTTGGTGTGTCAGCCGCTTTGTTGATGTCCGTAGATGGAACTCCGGCACGGCCAATGACCCGGCACTACTAATGATTTCCCAATCCAGTGCTTCCTCTTCTTGGTGTAGACAAGAGTGGGAGGGCTGTTGAGACGAGAGTGAGATCCATTCGAACTTGACATCGGTCTACAGAAATTTACCCCAGACTTTGAAATCATTATGACCAGAAGAAGTAGATACTTTTTGTAAGACAGGATAGATTTAGAGGCCACTTTTCACATATCGAGATGTGTCTATAGATTAACAATCAAATGACGGGTTCCGCAGTACATCCAACTTTTTTACACTTCTACCATTAACTTGGAATCGTCTGTTTTCATTCTATTATATTTTGCATATATTTCTTTCGTTCAGTACTGTCTCCATGGATATTAGAGGTTCTCGTACGTGTAAGGTTATCAGACCCTTTCAAAATACAGGGTAACAGCCGGCGGTGGCATTTTGTTTTCAAGATGGCTCGTCACTTTTATCGTTCACGAATGTAGACTAGATAAGTTGTGGCCCGCAGTTCTGCTTTTTCCCAGTGCTCTCAGTCTCCCAGCAGTTTCGGATTTTAAGGTAGGATGCAAAATTTTAGTCAAGTACACCGAAAGTGTTTCCGGAACTATGTCTCTCTTCAGATCAACTGGGCTGTTATACCAACCCTTCAATATGACGTAAAAAGCTGGAAAATTAAGAGTTCGTATTTTTTACCAGAACAGTTTCATCAACTGCAGTTTTCGACCCTCCAAACCATGAAATCGAGACTGTTTTTAGACAAAGAAACGGTCTCCATTTCGGTTGTTTGACTTATGAAAACGTTCTCCGGTTCTTCTACTATACATAAAGTTAATTTTTGTTAACCCATTTCTCGGTCCATCTGGCCTGGAGTGAATCTTTTGGTCACTTCTTGTGGATTACTTGACTAAGGCGAGATCCAGTCATTTCTGGGACACTATTTTTGCCAGATAGTCTTTAAGATGCAGCTTGGATCACTTTTGAAAGGTCCCACGGTCTTCCGACAAACTATGGTGGTTCACTGTGCAAATGTATTGACTACACACTTTTTGATCTTACATTCTTCATCTTTCGTCAGACAGGACTGAATGTTCTCCAAGCCAAGGATCAGCGGTCTGAATCTATGTGACTGATCCGGAATAAGTGGTAGTAGTTCGCTTCGCATCACCATCTTTTACCAACACACACAGCCGGGTGGGGCGCAGTGATATCTTTTGCGTTGAAACGAGGACAGTTCTTGCATCGTGTCTAAGCGTGATAATCAAATGTCATTATCTGTGAGCCGTGTTTATATAACTTTCCTCCGTAAGCTGTCAACCTAGTTGGATGTTCATAACTCCAGCCTAGTTAATGACGTCGGCAAGCTGGCAAGCAGGACGGCTAATCGGGATTGCCACTGGTTCACGGCCTACTTCCAAAAGGGGCGTGATAACCATTTGTCGCTGACAGATAACATTTACAAACGCACTTGATTACTTAGGGATGTACGAATATACAAGCCCGTCTACTGCGGATTTGCACTCGAGCTTCGGTTTCACTGCCTGAATAGCTTTCCATACGGCACTGCTCATTTGTGGAACCACTCAAAAGTACGTCAAAAACAATGGCAGTAAAAAATTCATCAGTCATGTGTAATGTCTACAAGCGTAGTTCGGCGAATTAGAAAGTGGACTTTAAAATCTCATATATATGGACTCTATTAGAGCTTCACACATTGTATGTCAAAGAAAGGAGAACACCAATCAAAGGTTTCAGTATTATTCGTCTGATCGCACACCGATGATTCTCAATACTCCCCGTTTTTCGCACAAAACGAATGTGGCTGGCTCAGATTTTTTGGCACAAAATATAGCTCATAAAGAAGCTGATAATAAGGTCCAATTTGAGTCAGATATTCAAATGTCTGACTTGATTAACAGTCGGGGGTAAGCTGAGTCTCGGAATATATGACTTAAGGCTGGAGCTTTTTCTCATTATAAAGTTGTACAGGGCAGTGGCGTTCTAAGCTACATCGAGCTCCCCCAATTTGATATTTGAGTTCACTTTACCGGTTACTCACCCTGACTGCTAAGCACACCACTAAGCGGGCTTCCAAAAAATTAATATGAGGGATCATATGTAGATGGTACGATCAACTTCATTTTATGTACGTCCCTTTTGGCGAAGATACATCTAGCTTCTGCACTGTGGTGATGTGACCTGCAGGGCAGCATCGTTGGCAGCATTTGTTAGACCAAAATTTATAAGTAATTACCTACTATCTTTAACCTAGCCTAGTGGGTTCAACCACCTATTCAGGTCCCTGAAAGTGCGGTTCGACATGATACCAAGATAAATCCATTGCACCAGGACGTTTTATCTCTCCACAAGCTACAGTGCGCCTGGGAATGCACTGTCAGTTCTCTGGTTAGAGCTTTTACATACTCACCTTTTGCTGGCTATTAGCTAAGGTTGCCTTAATATTACGTAAGCGAGTTCACCCCCCATTGATGACCTCATCAGGAGACCGCTAGCTGTCGAACTTAAAATGACAAAGTACAAATGTATTTAGTATGACCACAATAGTGCTCTATGCTGGATTTATATCGTAAAGTTCACCACCCATCGTGCTGGTTTGGAAACAGTGCAACATTCGGTGTCAAGAATAAATGTACGAATAACCTTTAGTATATGAGTATGAGGTGATCTACCTGATCAGGACGTCTTTTGTTTTTAGCTCCAGTCTATCTAACTATCTAGTAACCTGATTTTAAAGTGACCTAGCTACTATATGACAACCTGCGTTTCCAGCATCCCTTCACTTGCCACTGTCACTGATGTGCACTGAGATAACTGATATTTTTCTAATAACCGTCATTGTTACGCGTCCTCGTCTAAAATGGTCAAATTTCCCTCTCCCGGCTAGCTTTTCTGAGCTTTACCTTCAACATACCACTCCAAATTTTTGCAGTATGGCGGAATTTTATTCAGGTCACTACCTAAGTGGTGAAGTTTTACTAGCATCCTTGCTGTAGTCCTAAGTTAGCTGTTCGTTATTACGCTGCTTTACTCATGAATTCTCTCCAGATGGAAAACTCTGTTTACAAAGTACCTTCGGAAAGTTACCGCGCACTCATAACCTGGCCAGTTCCTACACTGTGCAGTATTAGCAGCCTGCTCCTATGACAGCTGCTTCATACGAACAAGTATTTTTCACTACTCCAAAACATTCCTGAAATAGAGACAACATATGCTGTTCTCTGTTGCGTATAGGTCCCTATTGGCGTCAGCAATGCTGTTGTGGGTATGCAACTGCCGATGCTTCAGAAATTCATTTGAATAAAATTAGCGGGACAGGGGTTTGAATGATGTTAGAGGTAGATCTGATATGATATTGGATACGTGGTTGTGACGTCACATAGCCAAGCCAAAAACAGCGAAACTATTCATCAGGGTAGTATTCCAGCTAGTCGCCAAGTTTCCTGAAGGTGGTTTTACACGATCATTACTTTGAGCCTCTTAGGCAGTTGTGGTGCAATGATATGGAACCTCGCTGTATGCCCAAAGACAGAAAGATGCATTGATATCCATACCCACATCCAAAGGAAGATCAGCCTTTGTAGCTTTGTGTGAACTCTAGTTTCCACTTTGTTTGTAGCCCATTTTAGACAGTCTTTTGGTCACTCGCTGAAGTACTTTGGAGGTTGGTTTGCCCCCGAAATTGCCATTATACTGTATTCTGACTTGCTCATAATGAGGATTATTTCACAGGGCAAGCTGGAGAGGCGTTATTTGCAGTACAGTGGATCGTGAAGCTAACGAATAACATTATCCATAAAAATACTTTTTGGAAATAGTTAGGCAGTATGCCATTATGGGTTCTGCCACTGAATGACATGCAAACACATGACAAAACCATGTGTAGTCTGAGCCTACCAGAGAACCGATTATATTGATACTGTTTACACGTTGAGGCGTTGAACAAATCTGAACTTTGGGCCCATTAGAAAAGAAAGCTTCCACTTTGGAAGTCCAAATCTTTTTTATAGACAAAGGTTGTGGACTACGCAAGTGGTGCCTAGGACGCCTGCCATCGCACATAACAAGGACATTTTAGGCTGAGCTATTGAAACTATTTCCCTGACTTGCATGGCAATGAAAGGCGATGAAATTTCATTTCGATTACACCTGCCCCCATAATACGACGGAATCCACTCTGGTTTCTCGATGTCTGACACCTTGAGCGCTCCCAAATAAAGTGTCAACCATACAGACGGTGCTCTCAACCTACTAGAGCATCGACCGGAGTCAAACAGTCATTTGGTTATGCAACATACCTAAACACTTCCATTAAAATCTAGTAGGAGTGAGATAGCCCAATGGTTAGAGCACGGCCTAACTGACCGGAAAGTTCACGGTTCGAGCCAACCTCTGCATTCCAACTTCTCCTGTCTCGGCTTGAGCAGCTATGCACCAGAAGGGTGTTACAGCTGAACGATTATTGTTTATTGTTTATTGTTCAGGCCTTTCGAGATTATTTACTTGATTTCTTATTGGAAGAACAACAAATCCCGACAGAGTTGCTTTCTAGAAATGTTTTCACTAGTTGATCAAGCAATCAAATCTTGTTCCTAACAGTTCATGACGGTTGGCTGCCATTTGCTATTGGGCACTCTTCTGGATTGCGCCCCAGAAAATCAAGCATCTTATATCTTACACAGCATTACCTAACTCCGATATAATGATTTTTGAATCAGTGTTTTGAGTACTAACTAGAGTGTAACAACTTCCCTCACCTCAGAGACAAGAGATTCATTTGTATCTTAACTAATGCCTTCATTCGCAATAATTGGCATCCTAATTGTTTGTTTATTACCCATTCAGGTGACTGAAAACTTTCCATCGAGCTGAATTTCTCAGACTTTTATTCGGTAACCGTCTTTTCGCTAAACGTTTAATTCACTGATCTTGGTATAAATGTTTGCCAGTCCACCGAACTTACGATGCCATTGTGATTCATTCACCAGAGAGTAAATCATTAGGCCAATTTACGCCAAAAATCTGAGTAGCACTGTACAGGTTTTTCGGCGCGGATATATCGAAAAATTCCCACAGACCGCACGTCTCTTTATCAGATGACTCATCACTTGACCAGCCGATCAATACCAGGTCACGTGACTAAAGGTAGACTGGTGCTATGCTCTATTAACTGTGAATTAGTCACACTGCTGGTTATACATTCGTGGCCAAACAGTAGAGTATTCAACCACCCAGTGGGAGGCTAAGGTTCTGGATTACCGTAGTGGTCCACGGGCAACGTATTTTTAAAAATTTCGACTTATTTAGCTGGCGAGCTCAGGACAAACTTGCTCTTCGTGTGGTGCAGTTGCGTCCAGTACGCTCCTCTAGATGACTTCCTCAATTATGTGGTCTTCCATAACACTTGCAGTCACATTACCATGCATGCTGGCAGAACAGGGTGATGTCTATCATCCGTACTCCGAAATAACTGTCACGGCTGGCTTAGCAATCAAATCTCATCACTCAGAGGTCAGACCCAAACCCACGGTCAACGATAGTGAAATGTCCCTTTGATATAGGTCCGTAAACCCATTTACGGCGAAGTCTGAACTCGAAGTTGTGATCAGTCACCTAGACATTAATAAATAAAATTTATGTGCGTAAAGGGTTTCGGCTCAGACCATCTGATTAACATGGCACCGGAAACGTGACCGACTTTTACAGCACATAAGTGTCCATTTTACTACTGTCGTTCGTCTTCATACGAACTTGTATGTCTTACGTCCGCGGCTAAAAGTGGTAAGAGAAACATTAACATATACGACGTAACTGATGTGACCCGGCGAACTCTTCCCGATTGGTGAGTTTGCCTTAATAATTGCTGATCCCACTAATTCAGGCTTTGTCCAATCCAACTCAGCTTGAGATAACTCTTCTCACCTGGGATATTATTTCCTGAGCTGTCTTTGTACCGTCCTGCAAAGATGTAAACTATGGATATCTAACAAGTGTGGCGAGCACGTTGCCTAAAAAGAACGTACGCAGATGGTCATGTCTAAACAGGTGTCAGGCAGGGCTTGATTCAATCATGATCAAAAGATGTCTCTCATTTTAGAAGTGCTCCTAGGAATCCGTTTTTGTGACTCAGTGGAATTTCCGTGCATTATGTAGCATTGATGGTGAATCCCGATGGTAAAGCTCTCGTGGAACTGAGATTCCGGAAACCAATAACAAACCTTGGGTTCGTGGCTAAACTCAGCTTGGGTCACACTAAACAAATTGAGCTCCACACGATGTGTAAAATGGAGAGTTTAAATTCAAAACACAGTTTAGTGGACTAAGTGTTGATAGAGTAGGTTTTGAAGGGTGAAATATTTGGTGGTTTGACAGTTCAGTACCACTAATAATATCAAGAGGAGATAAGGTCGTTATCTGCGCTAGATATATGTCGTCACACAAAATAGAGGACAAAAACTATGAATAGCTGTTAACTGGTACTCCAGTATAAACAGCCACAGCGACAAAGCTAAGTGCCGTTCATCATCATTGGTATGGATTGGCCGGAAAATGATAAAGAAGTCGAGCCATTCCTGTTAGTTCATTGACAGACTAACAGTGTCACTATGGACTCTGGAGTATCAAACACAGCGCCTAATCTTTTCTTGCGCCATGGTAAAACTTCTACTCACCACGCACTTGGCTAAGATGCGTTGACGACATATGCGACCACATTAGACAAATAACAACAGGCCTTCAGCTACTTGAAAGAAAAATGCGTGGTATAAAATTCACTATGGGAGCTGGAACCGAACACAGGACTATAAGTTTCTTGGACCACAGACTATATGTCAACACTTAACCAAGCATTCCCAGTGATAATTCCAAAGAAACCCACACATTCGGGCGCACTTGCATTATGAGTCCTCGCATCCACACTAAAAACTCGCAGTTGTCAGATCCTTGGGGAACCATGTCAAGAAAATATGCTCGGATGAATCCATATGAGCAGACGACTCACTAGGTTATAACAATAAAATAAACACCCTATAAAATTCATTGCCCAACAAATGGAGTGAACGCTACTCAAAATGGTGAGACGGCGACGAAAACTCGGTGGTGACCTTGGGAACACTCCATAGAAATGGCACTTCAGATGCCATTCAAAAGATGCTTCGTGACCACGATATTAAAACATTCTTCTGCATTGGTAACACTTAACGACGACACTTTCTAATGTCAGAAAAGCCCTATCGAACCGAAATACCGCAGAAACTGTCTAAAAATTCCCTATGCAGGTTGTTCAGTCAAACACTTAGGCCAGACGGTCATGCAACTCTACCTGCGAATCACGGAGTACAAACGACATGTGACACGAATTCCAATTGAGTTTAGGAAATTTAAACGCACTTACACTCCACGCGCTTGCGTCAAGCTATCAAATCAACGTTGGTGACATACGCATACTCAAATCAGGACTCCCGTTACAAGTGGAAGAGACATGCTCTGAAGCACTGAAGATCAACACAACCTAACTGCGTCAACCGTAGTGATACAGCTGCATCCCATTTGTCTGGCTTGGACTGGCTGCACACCTCAGCAGACTGCGCACAGAGGTCAATCAGGAATTACAGCTAGAACAGTAAAGTGAGGCACATCCTATCCAATGTGCATACAGAGTCACGCGTACACGCCCACAGGACTAACATATACCCACTCAGGCTGGTCGCATCTGACCGCTGCCTGATTTCAGGAAGACAGCGTAGTGGACCCGTACAATACTGCACTTGGACCGTAGTCAATTGGTTGTGAAAACCTCTGAAAAAAGTTGACCAGAGCAACCAAAATTTCGGAGTACATCTTATCCCACTGCAGTGTGTTTGACTTTATTAGAAACACCCAGCAGAAATGTTATCGAATCCTATACGATCAATAGATTTAGCGTTCCCATTGCGGTGTCTTTTGATGGGGGTTAGTCATTCTTTTGTAGTCAGATCGAATTTACCCTTTGATGCTGGAATTGTCCTCTCCCCTAGGAACGCTGCCCCGATGGCGCAGTTTGCCCCGGGAGTTTTTTGCCTTGACATTACGGTCAACGTAGAAATCCTATTGGGGCAGTTTAACTAAACTGATGGTTAGAGAACAAACTATTTTAAGGCCAAGCAACCATATGATGCAAATATCAATAAGAGCTCGTATATACCTTGGTTGTGATGTTGAAGCAGCAGCGCGTGCTCCATTTACATTCCTAGTACTTAATGAGGGATTTCTTGGAAAGGTACCTTCCATGCCAAAGGGAACTCAAACCTGCTGTTGTGAATGAAGTATAGTTCACACTGCAAACAAAAAGTACTTTGAAAAGAGTTATTCTCCTCCAGAAGTTTAGATGATACAATGAAAACAAGAAAACTAGCATTCCGTGTTGTCATCATTAAACGAAAAATACAGGTTCTCTGACAGCTTTCAACGGACTGGATAAAAATATTAGTTTTGGCATCACTATGTTTTAGGACACCTTAGGAGTCGAACCAAATCCCAAACGATGGTTGGGTTTCCCATTAGCAGGACATTTTACGACTGCTCTCCGACCGACTTTAGTTCTTCCATGAATACCGTCAAGGGCACTCTGAAGTGGAAAACCCATAGGCTGGCTAATAAACCTAGAGCTACTGACGAACAAGATCTATATTTAATCCAGCCAAAATTTCTTTCCTCACAGGAAATTCTCGAGAGCGCCATCCAACGCCGACGAAATCAACCCACCGCAGCTCAGTCCGGGTAACTTCCCTGTCCATTTAATGTATCTGGTTTTTTATTTCTTACTAAATACCGTCTTTATATCTCAAATATTGCTGCCAAACAGATGATTTTATAAGTATCGAAAGAGTATAAGTCTATTTTGATCAGCTATACAAGAATGATATATATATATAAAGCGGATCGTACTTTGGTGGACTTTCCACACCCTAGTAGGTAAAGAAATTTTGGAAGCATTCACAAAGGACGTGGATTTGAAAAAAGTGCATTCACTTTATGAATGCTTCTAAGGATTATCTACCCACTGAAGTTTGAGAAACCCACTCACGTACAATCTACTTAGTATCCAAAGTGAAGCGTGATCTTGTACAGAAATAAAGTTCACTATTTCATAGTATATGGACATATATGATCATGGTGTACACAAATGCATCAGCTGGCTGGTCAAGCGCTATGATGCTATCTGTTTCCTTCCCATTCATATCAACAATCAATCAGTGTTATTCATCCGAGAGATCTGATTGGTTGGTTAGTTATCCTAAGATTCCTGAAGTCATTAGCTGTTTGCTTACTTGCTTTACAGAAGATTCCATGGAATTGACTATCAAGGACCAGGTGAGTGGATTTTCAACTTATGTGAGAATGTATGCAACTTACGTATGCTATACGAATAGAACTCAGCGTTCTTCCTGCAAGAACGCCATCCATCTTCTAAAGTTAGGGACATAACAGGATGCGTTTGGCCATGTACTAAGCCTTATTAAGTCATACAAAACGGCTAAAATTCTTCTTTGGTCAGTTGCTAGATTCCTTCATCAAATTTGATCAATAATATACATTATCATCCATAATTCATGCTTAGTAATTATGTTTTGAGAGAATAAGCTTTGGTGCTGTCTTCAGGGCTTTTGCTCTTTCATTCGAGCTGTTCCCATTGTTGCAATTTTCTGTAGGTTATAGATGCTCAATATCAACGTTTATGACAGTGAGAAAGCACTGACGTAGATGTGGTATTCTGCCTGAATGATTGGTATCCAAAGCTTCGCTCTACTGGTAAAGCCATGTAAAGTAGCAAGGCCGAATGACGAAATTAAAGTAGGTCATATATTGTGATTTAGGTGGACATGTCAGTGCCTTGTCACGGGGGTACAAATGCTCTCTGGTTTCCGGTCTCACTCGGTGACTATCCTCTTTGAAATATCCTGAAAAGCACTTCATGCCAATGAACTGAGCACCATTTCATGGCCATGCCCTCTCTCTTAGTTGATTAAACCAGCCTCCACTTTCAGTGAGTGATGAGAAAGAAGTGGCATCCGGTGCAAGTTTTATTAAATGAGATCCACTTTTATTCTCGATGAAGATGATAAAATTTGACCTATGCTCATCTCAGCCGCAATACACAAAAGTGCCTAAAATGGGTCCGAAGTTTCCTGTAGAATTGTCTTTTTTGATCAAAACAACCAGGAGACTAACTGATTAAAAACTGCATTTAAATTCCTCGGCTGTATCTGGGACAATTGGTGACTAATAGCTTAGATCGTCCAGATACCATTACACCGAAGAAATAGAACCACGCAGATATGATCGCGTTACAGGATCGATTCAGTTGCTATAACAACCCGTAAATAACCTACACTATGGATACCGTTAGCGGCCTGTTTGGCATGCACCAACTGTACGTATTTCCAGAAGACCTCGTCAGAGATTTGGATCTGTTATTGCAGCTGTTCGGCAATTCACGCTGGCTTATATCGGGTGATAGCGAAAACATCACTAGCGAAGACTAATTTAATGTTGAAAGGCATTGTTTGAATAGAAGAGAATGTGCTCTGCGAATATGGTAGGACTCTGATCCTAAGTCTTCGAAATCTAATTGCATTCACTACTTACAAAATAGACACGGGCTGATGTGTTTGGGGGGCCCACGCACTCTCATGGCACAAATTTGTATTATTGGTGTGATTGTTTAGACGGATTCATCTGTTCATTTGTTTACACAGAGCTCGGTGATTATCTTGAAAGGGAAATGGCATATCGCCCTGTTTTGCTTAAGCAACAGCTAGGTTGTAGCTCTTATTCCAAGTCAGTTTCAGTATTTCATTTGCGTACAACAAAGCGTATTATTCTTCTGTCCTATGGAACTTGAAGGAATTGAAATGGTGGATTTCATGTAATTCCTAAACAGAATTTGCAATACAGAAACAGAATTTAAAAGTTTTCTTGACTCTAACTATTGTTAACCTGAAACTGTAAGCCGACCGAGTAGAAGTACTTAAAAGCATCAACGGGGATTTCTTTCGGTAAGTAAAGTCAGTCGGTGCTGAAAAGCTAAGAAGCACTGTACAGCTGTTTCATCCCTATTGGTAATCATCAGTAGTAGTGAGCATCTTAGTAAACAACAATGAGTCTCGAGGCAGTGGCCAGCATTGGCTGATGAGCACTATGATTTGCAAGCAGTTAGACAGCAAAATGCTCTATGACTCCCCTCAGCTTTCCAGCATAGACTGGCTTCACTCATTTGCAAGTACTTAGACAGCAAAATGCTCTATGGTGCCCGTCAGCTTTCCAGCATAGACTGGCTTCACTCCGTTTCATTCGGATTTACGATTCACAAATCTCTTCACGCAACTAATCAACAAACACCATTTTATCCTTTTCCAAGATCTACCATGATAAAAATTGCACATGAGACTTTCAGCTATTCTATGCCTGGCTTCCTTGCTGTAGAGAACGAAAAATTTCTCAAAAGCATTCACTCTATCACACTTCTACCTGTATTCTCACTTTTGAAGGCTACATTTGGAAACATAGGCTTTGAAGTATTGTCCTTAGTGGAATCCATGCGAAAGGTGCCCTCTCCTAGTGGCTTTCAGATATTCTTTAGTCAGTCTTTTTAGTGGAAATTCACCCCAGTAGGCTCCAAAACACCCTTACGCTTTCCTCTTTTTGTGTGGGGGTAGCTGCACAAAACTAGATCTTGAATGTACTTCATATCTTTACTTTAAACAAGGAAAGCAATTCCAATCCAGTAAAGAGCTTTTGATTCAGCACCACAACGCCAGATGCCAGCAGGCCACCGTTTATTGTTTCATCCGATGAGAAAAATCCCGATTGATATTTGAATGAAAATTATGTTGCACAAATGAGGATAGTCGTAACAGCTTTGTGCAGTGAATCACTTGCTGTTTGCCAAACAGTGGTCACACTGGATGTCAGATGAAGAGAGAGCTACTTTCTCCAAAGATTCCGCAAACTGGAAAAGAAGGGCTATTGATTCGACTCCAAATGAAACAGTACTGCCATAAGCTTTGGAAAAGCTGGAAGCGCTCGCCGATAAGTTATACCTAGGATGAGATGTTTTGCTTAACGGGGGTTCGATCTTTTCAGTCTCGCAACATGACTTTCATGTAAGTCTCCACGAATTTCAGCGAGAAGAACAATGGTGGTCTTAGGAACAACTATTTAGGTCCACTTAGAGAATGCCATAACCGTACCATAACTTCCATCGGTGGCCTTATCTTAACCGAGGTCTATTCTAGCCTCCTGTCTATCCTGCTACCTTCAAAAATCCCCGGTTGCAATCTTTCTTTTCCATTTGGTAGCGCTATTGCTTGGATTTTGATCCACACTGTAAAGCGAGTCTTACTTCTTGTTGACAGAAGTCCAACAAGAGAAAGATGTATTGTGTTTGATACAGAGCTGAAGTATATATCGACTGATACGAAAGTCAATGCTACGCAACACACGCGGTTGACTATTGATTGCTGAAAGAACCTACTGACTACCCATTATAGTTCGAGCAGTTTTGTACTATCATCGCTCCAAATGAATTTTTCGCATTCTACTCAAGTCGCTGCATTTTTCAATCTGATATAAAGTTACATCTTTGGTTTCTTTGCTGCTTTAGGACATGCGCGTTCAACGGAAAGCTCCCATTACATTGGCTGAGGCAAGACGCGAGAGACAGAAACAGTTTCTACTCATGAAAGAAGAACGAAGAACAAGCGTGAGTTTTTTATCCGTGACATGGGATTTTGAGACCGTAATGGCTTATTATCCACAATCAAACGAATGGTAGTTTGAGGATAATGCCCGAACAGGAGTGTCAAAGATCGATATTCTCACTGATACAAATAACCTGACTTAGACCGTATGAAGAACAAGCAACAAAAAAATCGATATCTCAATAACTAAAATCACCTAGCTTCGAGGTTGGGAGTCCGGTGGATATGCCTGGCCACGTGTTTTAGTCACCGTATTGAGGGCAGGGTCAGAACAGGCCGTCCAAGTATGTGACTGAAAGAGCATACTTCCACAGGACATTGGTGATAATTTAGTTACGGATGCTATCGCACCACAGGTCACTGATGCCGATCTGTCTTGTTCACGTCAGTTTGACTAATTTGGATAATAGCAGACGTGTGGCTCGATTTCATCTATCAACGACTAGCCGGAAAATTGCGCAGATTGCTGACCATGTTAAGGCCTGAGTAACGATAGAATTCGGACAAATTTCTTTCGCTTACAGGGACTGGGACCGTAAATTCGAGTAAAAACGACCTCAGATGAATTCAAAGTTTGGATGATTCGTCCAGATGAGGACGAACACTAAGGCTGTTGTTATTTTCATTTTGTCTGATGGCCTAAGTGTAGTCAAGAGTTTAAGCAACTGTTACGGCTAACAGCTGGTGGATGAAATTGAACCATGTGACCTCCACTATGCAGACAAGCTCGTCAAACTGATCTATCATGTGGACGTATTTTCATATAGTTCTTCAACAATGCCTTCTTTCTCTCTCTGTTGTTTTGTGCTTGATGTGATACCATTATACCGCATGAACATGAATACCCAGCCACTTTCGACAAATCCTTGGTGATGAACCACTTGTACAGCAATAAGTCGTGTTCAACATGAGAATTCGGTACCCGTGAATGTACTAGGCTGCATTATTCTAATCCATAAGCGGAGACGTGGTAAACATCCTCTGGCCTTGTGCATTTGATTTTCTGATTTTGTTGAGCCTAAAGCAGCCCAAAAACCAGTTAGTCAGTTGGTATTCATCGGCAAATAATTCAACCATTCATTGATAACGGTGATAATGCTAATCGGAGTTATTTAGTCCTTGAGATTCACTTTTTCTATCACCGTTTTTCAAAGCTGTTTTGCCGCACAGAAAATAGTGGGTTTCAGAATACTAGGCTCGTTGAATCGTTTGTGAGCCAGTTTTATCTACTAATTGTTCTTTCTGTCTTGGCTTTCAGATGGATTCAAGACATTCGTTCATCATCGAAGCGGTAAGTGACCAGATGACGTCCACTGCTTATCCTAGCAATTTTCAGATTCCGCATGCTACTCTCGTTTATTCTGTACATTAACTATGGAGAACCTGCGTCGGAAATATAAGTGATTCTCTTCTAGAACCAGCCTCTCTACTGCAAGCGTGGCACATCTTGGCGCCATTTACATTTATGAACAGGTTAGCTCTCAATAAAGTCACAGCTGGCGGATGTGATTTTGAAAATTAGCCAAATCCAGTACACAGGAATGTAGAAACATGGTATAATACATGGATGTGTATAGTTTCCTCGACTAGTTATACAGTGGGCAATCAAGGCAGTGTCAGAGCCACTGTGTGACCTTTTTGGTGGCAAAGTAGGCTGAAGTACCCTACTGTCGATGGTTTAAGTCACTGTGGGTACCGACCACCCTGGAACAAGTGACTGAAACTGGCTAAATCTTTTTTAGAGTGATTCGATGGTTTATATTGATTAGGTTAGCTGTGATAGCGAATAGCTTGCCATCAATTCTTCAGGCTTGCACTAAACTTGAAAACGAAAAGACAGATAACAAGAAAATAGTGGTGGTCCCATATCTCATCCTTCATATTATTATTTGGAAAGAGAGCAAAGAGATTCTGTCAGCCCTTAAATGTTTTCGTCGAGGTCTCGTCCCTTAGCTGAAGTCAACCTGAGCTTGGAAGCGCACTGATGTTGCCTCCTCCCACGGCAAAGAAAATTGTGCAAGTCAAATACCAAGCTACGCGGATGGACCGATATTCACCTGATAAATGGAACCAAGTTACCAATATTCCAACATATTGCCAACATTTTCTCTTTCAGCTCGCACAAGCCAGTGGATTAGAGCCCAATCAAATTACAGAAATTCTACTTGGGGATGAAAAGGTGGGTAAAATTTTATTTGTAGCCCATTTCTAACTATGAACCTGAGTTCCATGTAAATGTTTGTAGCATGAGGGTTTTTCTATTCAAAATCAGACTGCCAATTTTGTTTTGTCCTAGACTGTTCAAGTTATCTACCTTCCTTCGCCTTAGTTGTGTAACTCAAATCATTTTGCTCGAACAGAGTAATGATGAATTGCGAACCTGAAGAACTACTTTTTCCAGAATTCCGTTGGTCACATTTGAATTAAACTACTTGCATAAAACGTTTTTTCAACATTTAGGCCTGCTACCATTGTCCCAGAATTCCTATTCTTGTTTAATCACAAGAATAATTTGCGATGAATATAAACCCTAAATTGTCACAGAATGACTCAAAATCACATCGAAGAAAGTAGGCACATGAGCACCATTTTCTCCGGCCTTACTCAAGTAAATCGTTTAATCAAACATTTGAATTTTTAGAGCTTTCCAAGTGAGCTAGAAGTTAGCCCGAATCGTACTCTAACAAAGCAAACACAAGCACAACACACCTTGGATCTCCTGGTTGTACAACTAATGAATAGCAAGAAAAGTTACTTCTAGGTGCATTCATGTTAGTTTTATCTCAATTTTCTGAATTCTTCNCTTTCTCGTTCTCAAAAAATAATACGCGTGAATATTTGTATATATATATATATATATATATATAAGCACAGAAAAGTGGGGAAATTGTGCTGTAGCCTTTTACACAAGCATTATTAAAGCAATTTGTGGTCTATTGAGTACTGGGTTTCCAATATCTACAATTATTGATTATTGGGTTGGTGTTGGGCGTACTGGTGATCATCACCGGTGACAAGCTTTCTTGATTCAACCAGCAGAACCACTGAAAGTAACTCATATGTAAATGAAATAAGGGGATGAGCCAAGACGTCTCAGGGCTTCTATTCGCGCTAGCGGCTTTTAACGTTTTTCCTATGTCGCTCACATAGGGTTGGACACACTTATGACATGAGAGTGGGCGGTGATGAACTCCGGATCACTTATTCACGGGGACGAAATCCGCAAGTTTACAAAGTTTGGTGGACATGATTTGTTGGTCTGCGTGCTATCTTTACTTTTTACGAATCCATCATGCGTTAGGGTCCCTTGAAACTGAAGCCGTGTAATCCAGTCTGGTACGGTGTCCATCCGCTTTGGACCAGTTACTGTTGATGCGGTTTCTGTACCCCTCTTGAGTATTCGTCTGAGTTGTGGTCGCGTATCAGTGCACTCACAAAATGTACTTTTTCAGGTCGGATGTTGTACACTGGATTCGCACTCGAAGTAATCAACCCCCACTCAGTCTTTTTGTGATCGCTGTTACAGTATTGTGTCGGCCGTCACTGCCTTCCAGCGTACCATCAAAGCGGTGTACTTGTTTTTCGCTGTCACAAAATCAGTAAATTTTAGAAAAAGACACATATGTATGTTCTTCATTTTTGCATGACCAACATTTAACCCATATTGGTCACCGATAGTTCTATTACTCCACTGAATCTCCAGTTGACAAATTGGGAGTCTCCACATACAAATGCAAAACTGCAAATTGTTAGATGATTATTGCATTGTTTGGGCGCAAGAAAATGTTTCGCTTTCCGTGACAATTTTGTGTAGGAGAAAAACATTTGATGAAACTTGAGCTGCAACCCTGACGTACCTGCTAAACTGTCGATATGTATTATTCTTATCGAGTTGACTGTCTAACCGAATTTCATAAGTAGCTGTTAACATGAAACATTTTTCTTACTAGTCTTATTAAGTTCATCTTCCACAGTGCCCTTGAGTTCAGTTTATGGCTGATCTTCAAAGAGGTGGCGTTCTATATTTGTTACAGTGGGAGGCCTTTGAAAACTTTTTCAAGCTGAAAGGCAACAGATGCTTGATGTTCTTTTATCAGACGGTAAGTCCTCCTCAAAATTGCTTCAACTCTTTATCTGGCTTTTGTTAAAATTCTGACATTCACTATTAGTTGCTGGAAAGTAGCATCTTGCACCCACCAAGTGGCATCAGAGGTGTCAGTTACCTATAAGTAATGGAGACCATACAATCGAATTCTTAATGCTACTCATAAGAGCTTGATGCAGCTCACTACCGGTTCTGCCCTTCTTGGGACTCATCAGATAGGACTAATCCGCAAAGTAGCCTCTGTGCGACACATTTGATTAGAGAATACCACAAGTGACAGACATAACTGCCTTTCAGCCGAATATCCTGTAGACACCAACTTACCTGCAAACCAACCAATTATTGCATTGCAACCTAATCCGCAAATTAGCCACTGTGCGACATATTTGATTAGAGAATACCACAACTGACAGACATAACTGCCTCTCAGCCGAATATCCTGTAGACACCAACTTACCTGCAAACCAACCAATTATTGCAACATAGGCATAATTGGTGTTCAAGTGTGAAATCAGACTGAAAAATCCTGGTGAATTAGTTGAACCTGACGAGTCAGCCAGAGTTTTCACCAACCTTATGAGTAGCAATGATACACAGTTCAGGGTCTTGATTATCATTCCAACTGAAACATGAGGCAGCATTTATTTTGCACGTTCTGTTAGAGAATATCACAAACAATGATTTCTGGTGAGTCTGCTGTCAACAGCTGTGAAAATTGAAGATGATGGTCTGTGCAGTCGACTTGTTGAATAAAACACACGGTCCTGAGCTACCACAATAATAATCAAAGAAACGCATGACTAAGTTGCGAAGACAGGAGTCACCACAGAATTCCTCTACTAAGTTTGACAAAATCCTGAAGAAACGGGACACGTTCCGAACGATGCTAAACCGGAAGAAATGTAACCATGTCTGTTAGGACTGCACCAACTAACTGAGCTTCATTTATTCTTCTGCTCGCAAACAAACTGTGAAACACGAAAGTTTCCTGAACTAGAGTTTTTTATGGAACAGGTGTGCAGTTTATTGAATTGTGTCTCAGCAAGAATTTCATAGGCCTATGTGTAGTTCAAAACCAGGCAGTTTGAAGGCAATTTCAAAACCTTTTTCACTCGTGGACTGAGGTTCATTTGCATGTTTCTAAAATTTACACAAATCAGGGCTGACGGACATATGATTCCTGAGCAGTGCCGCAATAAATTAATCTTGAAGGACAAATTTTAACCACATTCTGCTCACTTACGCTATTGTTGACGCAAAACACAGAACATTTACCCTCAGCGCCCTTCACAAATGACCAGCGCAAATCTACTGACCTCAGTGAATTCCTCAGAAGTATGGGGCAAAGTGTGGGCCGAAACGTGCAGCTGTGACCATCGCGCCAAAAAACCCATTCATGTTCACAAGGAAAAATATATTCATTAATAATGAGTGCGTAGGCATAAGTACGAGCGATGATAAATACCAACCACTCGTGTACTTAAAATCTAGCTTTCTCACCCGTCTACTTGCCATCCGATGTGCTCTATGTAAAGCTACCCCTAATGACGATTCGAAGGTCAAATATGGGCTAGTCTCCCAACAAAGTTACGCGGTGATGCGCTCGGTTGGCGCAGTCATCCACATATGGAGAGATTGTCCTCAGCAAAGAACATTCACGTCAATCCTTTCAGGTGGTGGAAAGCAGCTCTAGCTGTTTATATGTGAGCATATATATATATTAGTTTCCCCTTGTTATCGTTCCATTGCTTTACACTATCTTGGTCTTTCATTTACTCCTGAAATAGGACACGTGACGAGCAGCTCTAGGTGTTTATATGTGAGCATATATAGATTAGTTTCTCCTTGTTATCGTTCCATTGCTTTACACTTTCTTGGTCTTTCATTTACTCCTGAAATAGTCTCAGACACGTGATGAACAGAATTTTACGCCAAGAATATTCATCACTCAGGGATCAGGTGAAGTGAGTCCTGTTAATATCACAATGAAACGGACAGCATGTTTCCTACTTTTGTCATAAGAAGCTCGCGGACCACTCTCAATTATCAGTGAAAAATTTAGGGATTAGCTCAATTTTGTGTTGCATACTTATGCAGGCGTTTAAGGTGTTTCATGGGCTGATCGTCAAAGCTATCATCTTAGAGCCAATTCGTACCGGACTTTGCCAGAGTAAGGCCGTGTGCCACCGATTTGGTTCCATTCTTTCAACTGTTCAGTACACTCAACAGTTCAACCCACTGTGACCCAGATCAAAAACTATTCTCTTACGATAACTTTCCGCTCGAGATGTCATAAAAACAGTGTGAAAATCACACATATATTCCTGTAGCCACACTTTGACCATTTCCAAATTAAGCCAATTAGAACTTCAGCACAGGTTTGGTCTACTCAGTCTCCTTTGTTATCTCGCTCTTTACTAAATTTTCCCTTACTTTGAGCCCTTCTGTTAATCCTGTACTTACTTGGCGGTACCATGCCAAAATCTTATGATCGCAACGTATGTGGTCAGAATGAAAATTGCAGGTGTACTGTCCACTCCGTCCGACCTTTGTACTGATGCGATGGACAAAGCGGATTCGGCGTTGTAACACCACTAGCACAGAAGCAAAGCAAACACAATTTCCACTGATATCATTTGCCACATTTCCCGGATTTGATCGACGTTTCGCTGGCACTGTACCAACTGTCCGTTCATTTCAGAGACTATCTGGTGCATGTTACGTGTTTTTGCGCACCACGGACAAGGCCATCACCGCTGCCAACATCAGTAGCGAGGTGGTGTTCCAGCAGCTGGATGCTATTGAAGATAACTTCCTCCACTCACTACAGACCTACTTTGAGCGATTGGCTATCCCTGTCCTCGAACACATAAGCGTAAGTCCCTCTAGAGTTCTGCTCTAAAGTGACAAAAGGAATGTGAATGTCTTCGTTTTTCCGAATGGTACTTAGGTTTCCATCTTCCTTTTTGTAAGCAGTGTATTGGCTAAACATTATTCATGCGGGTAAGAAACGAACAACCCATTTGCTATATTCGGATGGTGGGCTGACAAAATTGCAAGTGATATTTGTTGCAAAAGTGAGACTGCACACACGCGGTAAGCAGTGTTCAGCTAGTTAGTACTCTCAGGTAAGGTGACCATAGTAACGTAGGTGCCAAGCTAAGGCCGAGTAAAATATTAAAAAACATTTAGAATGTGCAGTGGGATAAAACAGGGAGATAAAATCTTAATAGTCCAGACAGGCTGGAATAGTATGGGGGACACAATCATGGAGTTCCGCTTTGATCCCCGTCTCAGTATCCCCAAACAGAAGTCTTCAACCTGACTGATTGCTCCATCTTGAAGTGCTGCACTCATGTTGATTCATCAACAAGCGAACAGTCGAACTGATTACACCAGAAAGTCATACCAGAGGTCAGCGATCAATGAAGGGATTTGGAAAGTTCGAGTACGGAATAAAACTGGTGAATGGGGCCTACAGCAGACTGAGTTGAAATAACAGGAAAAATGCACGTTGCTTTATGAATGATCCTACTATATGCAGTAGAGCAAAGCTGCAATGTGGGGACGATAGTTGAGGGCTGGAAACAAACGTCAATCTATTTTTCGTCTCTTGAAACAAAAAGTTGAGCACTTTTAGGCCCATTTTAAAGTGTGGTCGGTGCACAAGTACCAAAATGTTCAAAAGACCGTTTGAATATTTTTAACCCAATGCATAAAAACTGTTTGGTATTCGTGCTCTGATGCTAGCACGTTCAAGAACTGATTTTTACTACTGTTAAGGACGAGAACGAAGCAGACAGCTAGAGTGGTAAAGAGGACATTATCTAGTAATGAGAGGTTTCACAAGCACAACAAAGATGAGAATAATGTCGACAAGTGCTACCAAAATTTGGGTTTAGGATTATGTTATTCCATCTCGAACGACACGTCATTTTATTAACAAAATTGACCAGGAGCCTTCTCTTGGCTGGAGAAGGCTGGAGAAGCTGGAGAAAACTGTTGTCTTCACAGACCATACGTTGATTATATCTCGGATTTTGCACAACCTATGTTTGCCCGATGTGAAAAATGGCATATGGGTCATTAAAGGGACGTCCGCCTTCATCAGGACGATTAAGAGCTTAGCTGCCGTCTATTCTGTGACGTCTTGAATTGTACTCCCTCTCAGTAAAGGATGCCACATAAAAGAGGCCGCTATGGGCCAAGCCTTCATGTACTCTCCACAAGGAACCAAAGACCTCCGGTAATTTGTTTCATGAAACTAAAAACCGGGTTTTCTTTTCTATCGACCGTTTAATATATTGCTACCGACCTCATGTTTTGTCTAGTGAATGGACCAGGAAGAAGTTGGGCATGTCTCAGTCTAGTCTAAGGATGCGCATCTTGCATAAAATGCTCAACAATCGATGTTTTCTTACTCACGTTCTAAAATTCACGTTAATAAGCCTTTTGTAACAAGGTCCTTCTACTGGATAATCCTTGCACCATTTTACTAATATCCAACTAGATTTCCAATAAAACGTGGAATTTTTTCACATGCTTGATCTTTCCAAAATAATGTAACTTGCGATTAGTACATTTCGCTCCATCTGAGCCATGACACCTAGCAAACAAAAAGGCTGTCTCCTAGGTGATGGTTGGATTAAGCACACAACATTCGACGGTGCACTCCGCTAATTCATTGCATCTTACTTCCACAGTCTCATTTTTAATGCGACTTGACATTATAAATTGAAATCCCACATACGTCCCAATGTCACAACCGAAATCCATGTTTAGCTTTGAGTTACTATTCAGGGGAGATGTGATAGTAGGGATATATTGATACTGTATCGCTTGCCTGGAATGGGTAAGAGATAGTATTTTGCTTACAACCATGCCTCAAGACCTATACAGATGCCCATCAATACTTGAGTGTTTCCGCTGTTCCAAGTTACACGCAAGAGTCACGGAGGGTTGGTGCGCGTGCCAAAGTGAAAACAGCACAGAAATCAAGTGGGTGGATAATAAGAGGAACGTACATCAACGTTATTAAATCAATTGCGCAGCTGTTGGTAAAGTGGCACCTCTAGAACAAATGAGTTTACACGGATTTCCCAGTTTCTACACTAGATTCCGATTTTTAGGGCAGTCAGTGATCTAAGGGCACCGAAGTACGCAAATACGTGGATTGAAGACCATAAACATGTTTCGGCTCCCTACAAAAAAGGTTCCAGACAATATCCTGCCCAACTCTGGACGTCCCAACTACTTATTAAAGCATGGTTGCGATCGTTCACAAGTACTAAAGCCTCGTGGCTGCTTGATCCAATTCGCTTTGGCCAGTTGTCCGTTCTGAAAGTCGGCCAGATGCGCATTGTCCCAACGCTGGCCTTGAATGATCTGAGGTTACACTTTGCAAATGTGTTCCATTAATGTAAAGGAAAATTACAGGTTAAAACAGACAGAAAAACAGCAGTCAACCAAGCAGGTCATAGAGTAACGCAGAAGAACCGGATACAAAATTGGACACTTTCAACCATCGGTGGGATTGCGGGAGGGGAGGAGGTTCCTTGAAAAGTGTAATTGGGGTCGATATGAGGAAGCTTCGCTCCAGAGGATTTTCTCAGTTATGCTGCGGATGCCATACCTGTTGTTTACGCTTCTTGTACATATCTGTCTTCATCACTTGAGGACAGCCGTTGTTCATCTACGTACTAGTGTGCATTAGATAATATTTTTTTGTGGGAGCAAGTCCTCTTCCTCAGATTTGACGGCACATTCCGTGCGATTATCGATGCGGCATTTAAAAACTTCTCACGCATACTGTATAGACCAGCTTGGAATGCTTATGCCAATTCTTGAGCAATTCAATAAACTTTCAAACGCACTAGACACGTTTTCTCCATCAGATAGCAAAATAAGTTCATTTGTTCGCTCACTCAGCTTGTAGACGCTTACGTGACCATACACACTGATCATTTATTTCTGAAAAATGTGAACGTAAGAAATTGCGCAATCCAGTTACCGTTGATTACCTAAAAATTGATCAAGAATTGAAAAATGGAACCAGAACAAACGATCTTCAGGACTGAAAAATCTCGTTGAGTTCAGCGTTCTTTTGAGATTTCGTTATTCATGAAAAACTCCCCTCCAACATAGGGCTCCAACCGTTCCCCTAACAACCTGTATCTTTTGCACAAGCTAGGGTTGACTGTTCTCAAATGAAATCTCCAGAAATTTTGATGGTATTTTGTTCAACTGAGTTGGCTGAGTCGCCAGGATCTTGCATCTTTGGGCGAAGTTACCCCGCAACGCCTTGGAATGCTTCACCGGAAAATTTATCCCACTTTTCGCACGGNCTCAGCTTGTAGACGCTTACGTGACCATACACACTGATCATTTATTTCTGAAAAATGTGAACGTAAGAAATTGCGCAATCCAGTTACCGTTGATTACCTAAAAATTGATCAAGAATTGAAAAATGGAACCAGAACAAACGATCTTCAGGACTGAAAAATCTCGTTGAGTTCAGCGTTCTTTTGAGATTTCGTTATTCATGAAAAACTCCCCTCCAACATAGGGCTCCAACCGTTCCCCTAACAACCTGTATCTTTTGCACAAGCTAGGGTTGACTGTTCTCAAATGAAATCTCCAGAAATTTTGATGGTATTTTGTTCAACTGAGTTGGCTGAGTCGCCAGGATCTTGCATCTTTGGGCGAAGTTACCCCGCAACGCCTTGGAATGCTTCACCGGAAAATTTATCCCACTTTTCGCACGGTAGTTCAGTGCCGCAAGATTTACCTTAGTGAAGTAGTTGAGCAAGTTATCTTAGTTTGGAAGAGGACAGATTCGCGTTTTGCCGATAGCATATGGTCTGCATATCAATGCTATTCCGAGTGTGGGGTAGTTTTTGGAATTCAAAAGTACCGAGCTCTAACGTACAATAACTTGACAGGCTACCCAGAGAATGAGCCCTCAGATCAGTTCACTCCTTTTGTTCCAGTCTTATCCAAAGATCAAAACACCACTTTTGAACCCATACAATGAGGTAGTTGTAGTACCTTTAGAAGCTAGTTTTGCTGGGGACAAGTTTGTGACAACAGGGAGTCTTGGTTAATTTCTGTTGCATCAGTTAATACACACTACATAGTAGCGTTGGTTGGATTAAGCACACAACATTCGACGGTGCACTCCGCTAATTCATTGCATCTTACTTCCACAGTCTCATTTTTAATGCGACTTGACATTATAAATTGAAATCCCACATACGTCCCAATGTCACAACCGAAATCCATGTTTAGCTTTGAGTTACTATTCAGGGGAGATGTGATAGTAGGGATATATTGATACTGTATCGCTTGCCTGGAATGGGTAAGAGATAGTATTTTGCTTACAACCATGCCTCAAGACCTATACAGATGCCCATCAATACTTGAGTGTTTCCGCTGTTCCAAGTTACACGCAAGAGTCACGGAGGGTTGGTGCGCGTGCCAAAGTGAAAACAGCACAGAAATCAAGTGGGTGGATAACAAGAGGAACGTACATCAACGTTATTAAATCAATTGCGCAGCTGTTGGTAAAGTGGCACCTCCAGAACAAATGAGTTTACACGGATTTCCCAGTTTCTAAACTAGATTCCGATTGTTAGGGCAGTCAGTGATCTAAGGGCACTGAAGTACGCAAATACGTGGATTGAGGACCATAAACATGTTTCGGCTCCCCACAAAAACGGTTCCAGACAATATCCTGCCTAACTCTGGACGTCCCAACTACTTATTAAAGCATGGTTGCGATCGTTCACAAGTACTAAAGCCTCGTGGCTGCTTGATCCAATTCGCTTTGGCCAGTTGTCCGTTCTGAAAGTCGGCCAGATGCGCATTGTCCCAACGCTGGCCTTGAATGATCTGAGGTTACACTTTGCAAATGTGTTCCATTAATGTAAAGGAAAATTACAGGTTAAAACAGACAGAAAAACAGCAGTCAACCAAGCAGGTCATAGAGTAACGCAGAAGAACCGGATACAAAATTGGACACTTTCAACCATCGGTGGGATTGCGGGAGGGGAGGAGGTTCCTTGAAAAGTGTAATTGGGGTCGATATGAGGAAGCTTCGCTCCAAAGGATTTTCTCAGTTATGCTGCGGATGCCATACCTGTTGTTTACGCTTCTTGTACATATCTGTCTTCATCACTTGAGGACAGCCGTTGTTCATATACGTACTAGTGTGCATTAGATAATATTTTTTTGTGGGAGCAAGTCCTCTTCCTCAGATTTGACGGCACATTCCGTGCGATTATCGATGCGGCATTTAAAAACTTCTCACGCATACTGCATAGACCAGCTTGGAATGCTTTTGCCAATTCTTGAGCAATTTAATAAACTTTCAAACTCACTAGACACGTTTGCTCCATCAGATAACAAAATAAGTTCATTTGTTCGCTCACTCAGCTTGTAGACGCTTACGTGACCATATACACTGATCATTTACTTCTGAAAGATGCGAATGTAAGAAATTGCGCAACCCACTTACCGTTGATTGCCTAAAAATTAATCAAGAATTGAACAAACGATCTTCAGGATTGGAAAATCTCGTTGAGTCCAGCGTTCTGTTGAGATTTCGTTATTCATGAAAAAGCACCCCACCGAAATAGGGCTCCAACCGTGCCCCTAACAACCTGTATCTTTTGCACAAGCTCAGGCTGACTGTTCTCAAATGAAATCTTCAGAAATTTTGATGATATTTTGTTCAACTGAATTGGCTGAGTCGCCAGGATCTTGCATCTGTGGGCAAAGTTACCCCGCAACGCCTTTGAATGCTTCACCGGAAAATTTATCCCACTTTTCGCACGGTAGTTCAGTGCCGCAAGATTTACCTTAGTGAAGTAGTTGTTTGCTAGTTGAGCAAGTTATCTTAGTTTGGAATAGGACAGATTCGCGTTTTGCCGATAGTGTATGGTCTGCATATCAATGCTATACCGAGTGTGGGGTAGTTTTTGGAATTCGAAAGTATCGAGCTCTAACGTACAATAACTTGACAGGCTACCCNGAACAGACTATTCAATGCGAACTGAAAACTTAAGCTCAGTGACTTTTCAAACCGCCAATTTACCTTACGCTCAAATGCCTGTCCCACATTCAGGACTGGGGGAACCTGGGCAAAGATACACAAAGTTCGCCTGAGGTCGAGGAATTTCTAATGTGTATCAGGCGTTATCGGGAAACTCTCATCGGTGCCAAGGAAAATGCGGAAGATAAAATGGTTCTGGCGACAAATGAAGAGATCGCACTAATTGACAAACTGAAAAGTCCGAGTGAACTGCAAACCGTCCGTAAGCTGCCTGATTGTTGCATCGTTTTGGCCTGTTACCTGTGTTACTTGAATTTTATCTAATAGATAACTGTTGTACAGTACAACAGACTTACGGAACCATAAGCGTTCAGGCTTTGAGTTCAAGTAGAAGTTAGAGGCGGTGGTTCATTTCACCTATCATTTGAAAACGATTGGAAGTTTGAATACAATTCTAACTTTTCATTTTGATGTAGACTCACAAGTAGTTTCTGAATTTCCCAAAAACTTAAGTGTTGACATTATTCTCAGTCACCCCTCCAGAAACCGAGCTCACTGGCTGTCAGACAAAAACGGTCACGATATGGTTATACTCGCTCTTTGGGTGATGGCTATATACAATACAAGTAAAACTTATATGCACTCCTTGGTATTGCATATTTATAGGCCCAAGCAGCCTTTCTACGGAAATAAATTCCAAAACGCATGTATCCTCTGAGGGAAAACGTATCAAAAATCAATTAGAACACGTTGTCAAACTACTTCTATTTTAGAAACCTTTGTTATACACAATTAAACACCCCGATGATGATCAGTGTATATTTGATTTCGGTTCTCGGCGAATGACTGTTAAACCTCTTGAAGGGAGCGATTCTGAAGTTTGGAAATCACCCTAGGCAACTATCCGTTTACAGGCGATGTACTAGCAACTATTCATTATGCTAGCAAAAATATCTGGTCACGGTCTTCGCTGCAATATCAGTGAGGACTGTGAAAGCTACTTAAAACTCCATCATCGATTAGTTTCAAATAGAACAAAATTGATAACTTGCCACTTGCGGATTCAGAGCAGTCATTTCCCATATCCAAGGTAAAATTCATTATTCATCTTTATTCTGGCGTTGTGAATTACGCCGAATGATTTCAACATGCAATAGAGATTTTGTCCTTCCAGTGAAGCCTGGAAGCAGTGTACAGCTGTTTTCTTTGTGTTGAGAATCGTCAGCAGTGCGCATCTCACAAACCTCAGAGAGTTTCGAACGCGTGACATTCCGGCCGGTGACTGAACACCTAATCGTTGGGCCACGATCATCATTGTGATTAGCTCTAACTTAGGACATAGCGTCACTCATCGTTCATCAACGGAAACCATGTCATGTATTGACTGGCTGCTAGAGTGCCGACTTCAATATGCTATGCTATACTTTATCGGGACATCGATACGACACTTAAGTCATACAACTGCGTTTCAAACTCTGCGTGCTTCCTGAAAACTAGAAAGCCTGTGCCCTCTAAAGACAAACACTATTCCACTATTTTCCATTTTCTGAGGGCCACAATAAGACCTCGTCCATTTCTTCTTCGAAGAAGCTTATGCTTTCATAAAGGAAACTACTCACAAGTTTGCTGAATACCCTTCAACAGCCCACGACCGGTTTCGCCCTTTTTCGGGCTCATCAGGTAGGCGCAGTCCCCGAGTTTCCGTCAACTTATGTACCACTTGAACCCAAATTGTACTGTTTTTGAGAAATACACTCATTTGCAAATCAATTTAATTTTCATGGAAGAATAGAATAAACGGGAGATTCAGTTGAGTCTCTCATGAAAACCAAATTGCTTTGCAGATGAGTGTAGTTCTCGAAGCTTATGCTTTGTTGGAGGAGCGGTTATCAAATACAGTGACTTTCCTGAGCTGCTACGTTTGTGACAACCACTCAGGCAGGCAATCACCCTTTTCACACTTGAAAAAATCTGTTATCTTTCGTCTCAATCTTATAGCTTTAAGACAAATACATAGTTGGTAGTATAGCCTCTCGCCGCAACAACTAGGCTAAAGCGATGGATAGCTTTTCAGAAATAAATTTCACGAGTTCATCAACCGGACGAAAATGCCTTCAAAAATGCACAGTAATCTTTCATAACATAATATTGAACTATATCCTAGAAGTTTGTCTCGGAGAATCGAGTGTAAAACATTTTTTATGTAACTAAGTAAAAGCATCATTAGATTTTCAAGTATCAAACAGTCTATGTACACTGACCTGCACTCTAACGAATAGAAAACATTTTCGCTGATTCATATGAACTACCCTTGTGAAGTCCCATAAAGAAAACTTCTTACAAGGTTCTTCAACAGCCCAAGACCGGTTTCGTCCTTCTCAAGGCTACTCAGATAGGCACAGCCCCCGAGTTTCCACCAATCTTATGTTCTTCTTGAAACCAAGTTGGATAGATTGCAAATACACATATTGCCGTATAAATTCGGTTTCGACGGGAAACTTAAGTGAAATTCTCGTTTATGATATTCTTCAACTGAATTCGCTGCACAAGGGCAGCCTCGTATTCCAGCCGGTACGATATTTTATATATCACAGTGTATTTTCATAAAGGAGAGCCACAGCAATACGCTTCACTGGTGTCAGGCTCACAGGTGCAGCCAACCTGTGATTATTTGCTAAACGCTCTCCTCGAACGCACTCATTACACTTACTGTTCACCAAGTGAAATAGCGTCGCATGTAGCTCCCAAGCCTACTGTATGGTGACCCAGTACTCCTCCACACTTACTTGGGTGAACAGAAAGTACACACGCAACTTACCCGTCCAGTCAGTGGCTGAACGAATACTGAAACGCTTATTCACTAAACTCAGTCCCTGTTTGTTTTCCACGTGATACTGACCAATTGAAACAAATGTACAAGGTTAGCCCACTTTTATTCTGTGGTTCAGCTTATCGCACACAGTTCAGTAAGCACGCTACTGCTTTGCTAATTTTTTTAACAGCAGCTTTGCTGGCACAGTGTGAATGAGGTATGTTAGCGTCTACCTCGTTTGCGAACAAAATGTGTATTTACTTTGATCAATACTACGTTCCGGAAAATCCCCGCCCAGTGAAATTTTTTAACTTGCCTAGACTATTTCCTCCAGAAGACTACTGACTGTAGAGACTACAGTCCCTCAAAGTCTCATTTTACTGGTCTCTTCGTTAGGCTAATTGAAAACATTCAGATTAACTGCTCCACTTTCTGTTTACGTGTCTTGAAATTTTTCGCCCGTCCACACCTTTCAGTGAACAGTTCCGAGTCTTTGGAACGTTTGGTTTTGTTGGTCAGAAAGTGGGGAAATGAGATCGAGCAACTTTTGAACCAGTGTGATCAGGTTCGCCGTGAAACGGACGATATGGGGCCATCCCTGGAGTTAGCCTACTGGCGCACTCGTTTCGTACGCTTTACAAAGTAAGCCTTTTATTAATTTAAAAGTATTTTTCTTCATTCCTGTGCAAATTCTTTGCAAGTTCGTGATTGGTGCACACTGCTCTGCGTTAGAAACATTGAGCCAAGGAACGTGGGACACTTCCGTTGAATGCCTATTAACCTAAGGTTTATATTAACCTCAGCTTCTCGATGGGATTTCGAATGAAGGATTTGTCGTGCTACTTCTGACGTTTTTCACCAATAAGTCTGTAAAGGAAATAAAACTTCTTCCTAAAGATGGATCTTTCTGTTTGAAATTCTAAGGATGTAACTGAACTTGTTTTTTATCAGGGAATTGATGATTTGTAGAGACAAAGTTCAAAGAGTTTTACTTGATTAACGTTTGGAATCAATTGCGAAGTTATCGTTTTCGAGAAATTCTAGGAGAAATTTCAACCGAATGTTTTCTTCTGTAACTTAACGGTTCATCAATGTATCGTTTTCCCTGCTCTATCAGGAATTTCTTCTTTCCAGTACCACTATGACCTTGTGTTTGTATGCAGCCTTTCACATACCTCATGAAAATAAGTCATTGAATGAAGGTCAGCAAGGTAAATAAAGTACAGGATGGGTAGGCTCTCGCTGTTACGTATTTCGATGACAGATCAGACAAGGATAAGCATAGTAGATGAGAAAATGCTGCACATGCTTACCCATTTTTAAATTTTAGATAACGTCCTTCTGAAAATACGAGATTCCTGACTGCGAAGACTTAATATCAGTCCATCTTACTTGAGTCATGAATGTATACCATTAAAGAAACTCAAAACCCGACGGGATCTGAATGGAAATTTTTTACACCTCTGTACGCATAACCCAGACGGACCGATTACCGAATTAGATCTCATGTCGATGCAGCTGCCTTGTTGGTTGTTTGACACCAGCTGAATTTTTTCGTGCGCTTCCTAACACCGCTGGATAGTGTCAGGAATGAACTCGTCCTGGAGAGTACACAGCACACGCGGTGACTGGACAGTGGGACAGTTTGCGCGCCCCCTTAACACTGAGCTATACTCAGGGTTATCTGTCCGACTCCTCAGTCTCTCATACTAGACTAACCAGTGTTTAGAAATCTGACAAGCACAGTCTTCGGGGCTCTTACGTGGGAGTAGGAGCTGGTATGGCGAACTGGACTTCAACATTTTCAATATCCTTGCATTTCTCGCTAAAATGTGCTGCTTTACGGTCAGGCATCTGAACCAAACGCTTTGGCCTATGGCCTTATTTATCATCCTGTCTAGGTTTGGGCTCCATGATGTTACCCCAGCCCGCGTACGAACGTGATTCTCAACCAAAATCAACCACGTACCACATGATTTCTCGCGCCGTGTTGTCAGTCACACCGCCTTGGTTGCTGCATACTTCAGGGTGCTTGAGCAAAAATACGCCACTTTGACGTCTCCTTTCCATCTGTTTCACGTACTTTTTCTTCTCCCCTCGCATACTCCACTGATAATGCTCCCCTTGCAGGGCACGTCTGTTAGGCCCTATCTAACCATCATCACCGACAGCTTCACACACTCCAAACATTACGCCAAATGTCCGGGCGCCCGATTTTTGGGCTGCCTGTAACGCTCGTACCTTGAAGCTTGGGCAACAACAAGCCACTCTTGCTGACAGACTGAGCTTGCTTGCGTTTGATATATACTATTTACGAAAAACAGGATTTTGAGATCTAAGAACAGACATTGGGCTAAATGCTTACTGCCATTATCTTGCATGTGGCAGTGCACCTCTGGCGTTTTGAAGACCACTGCGGCGAGTTGTGAAGAGGTTCGCATCGTTGTAAGTCATCGGTCGGAAGAGATCTTTTTGGAGTAAATACCCCTTGATATTAGTTCATTTAACAGTGGTTGTGAATGCAATTTTACAAAATGTAGGTTGCTCGTTGCCATTTTGTCCTGTATGCTTTTGCCTTCGCTGAATATCGCTCTGACTGGATATTGTTATGCAGCACTGTCCTCAGTAGTAACCGATGTCGTCTTGCTGCACAGTGTCCTCTAGCAGTCACTCAAACTGATCACATCACCAACAGCTAAGCACGATGTGGATCAATCATTCTGTTACATCCTTTGTAACACAGAGGTCTGGTAAACAATCAGCGGACTTATAGTTGAGCAGCGTTTCGCTTTTGATACAAAAGCTTCATCGGGCCACATGAGGCGATGTGCAGTAATCAGCAAAATAGTCTGGTTCTAATAGTAAAGAATTCGAGCAGAGTAAGGTCCACTTAACCACCACTCCCAATCCAATCGTCCTGACACACCTCGGCGCACACAGGCGAACAAAATCTGTGTGCGCTGCTAAGAGTAACTTTCCACTGAGGTGTCCTAAACCTGAAAAGCAAGGCCGAAAAATCTGGCTTCAACAAGAAGACAATTCCTCCTTATCAACTTATGGTAAATGTTAGTCATCCTCAATAATCAACAAACAATAAATTCAGACCGAAATCCAGCATTGATTGAGTTGGATTCACGAATTGTTTACCAGTCACCAACCAACCTGGTGAACTGCTTATTCGGCCTGACGAAGCTTTTGTGTCAAGAGCGAAACGTTTCCCAGCATTAACTACACCAATCGCTTACCAAAACTCCCTGAGATGATGACTGTCCAATGGGTCCTAAACATTTTACAATTCAGGTGAATTCTGTTCATGCAGTCACCCGGAGTCGATTTCTCTGTATATTCTTCACTTAGCACCTGACAGGCCAGCAGATTCCGCGAATCCCGGAGATATCCGAAAACTCTCCAGGACTTCCTTGCTACCACTACACTATCTCACTGGACTAAGGTTGAGTTGTACTGGAAGCTTCACCTGAATAATTTGGTGCCAGCAACGCTTAAACTTTGAACGTCAGACAGAACAGTAGCACTATCTGCTTTTCAGAGGCGCGTCCCCGTCTGTCCCGACTAATCAGACGTCCAAAGGGATTTGATAAGCCTACCGATAGTAAGACCTAGGAAATATGGGACGCCAAGCATACAAAAGACGCGAAATTCATACTCAGATTAACAGGAATTGATCCACTGGACAACTACGCACAGTAAGCAAGCAATTGGTGGTTTGTGCGGAGCCGGAGATGATGCTACGTGCGAGCAGCTGACGCACATCTAAACCCGAAGGAATAAGAATGACATTAAAACAAGCAGGGAGCTATTGAGAGCCCTTAGCCAGTTTAAGTGCACTGACACAACAATGAACACGAGAATTAGTTCTTTCGCGCCTTGGCCTCATTCATTAGTTAGTTAAAGCTAAGACCAGATGCCACAGTTCAACCTAGTGACTTACCATGACACGAATC
>NW_008751700.1:1988-13134 GCF_000715545.1 Opisthorchis viverrini | reverse complement strand
ATATTCCTCTGGTAGGACAAATTCTGGATAAACTTGGGAAACTGTGACCCCTGGTTTAGATCATGGAAGGACGTGGCAAACATAGAACGGCTACAACGCATGAGCAAGGAGCTCTGAGATGTGATCCCCCAGTGTTGCACAAGAACTGAGCCACCCGGAAGAGCTCAAGACAATTTAGTACGGTCTTGACTGTGTGAATTTCGCTAATCTCGGAACCATGCAATTCAGTAAGGTTAATCTTAACCTTGCAACGCCCACTTAGTGGTGCATCTGATAAGAATATATCGGGGAGCCACAGAATGGCTATGAGAAGATAATCAGTTTTCGGACATCTGGCGTATCGAGTGAACTAACAGAAACGTGAGACTGGCTGACAAGATAACCGATGGTTATTCAGTATTGTAAGAGTTACTACTCAGCGTTCAGATGCATGGAAACATCACAAACGGGAGATTCAGCTGGGTTCCAAGTGTGTCTCTCGCAAAACCAAATCTGTTTGCAAATGAGTGTATTTCGATAATTTCGTGCAATTTGGTTTCAAGTAAAACATAAGGTTGACGGAAACTCGGGGACTGTGCCTACCTGATGAGCCTCAAGTTGGGCGAAACCGTTCGTGGGCTGTCGAAGAATTTTCAGAAACTTTATGAATAGTGCATTCGTGACTTCCATTTTTAGCGGAGATTCTTTACCTAATTGCTAACACGCAAACCGTCCCAAACAGAGGAACAGCGAGGAGTCTACATCCATTGTGCAGCAAAGCAATCTCCGTGTAAACTGTAACTTTTGCTCACCTGCACCAGAGGAACAGCGAGGAGTCTACATCCAATGTGCAGCAAAGCAATCTTCGTGTAAACTGTAACTTTTGCTCACCTGCATCGCTGAGAGGATCCTAAGATGAACCAGCCCATCAGGAAACTCACTCAAACCAATAGAAGCCAGACAGTGGATATCATCAATTAGCTACTGTGGCTGCTAATGAATGCTGGTGATATTAGTTCACGAGGAGATAGCCGAGCTTTAATCAAGATTTTATTATTAAGTCCATTCAATTGATCATGCAGTGCCGGAAACCCAGCAGTGGGGTTTAAATTTTTTGAGAATCGTAAGCAGTGCGCATCTTGGAGGAATCTAACTTATTGCCTCCTCCTTAACAACTGAAAGTTGTATCATTTAGCTGTTCATTAGTGTGGTTAACCTGTACTTAACCAGGACCTAACGCCATTCTTCGTCCATACGATTAATTTCACTTTGTCTAACGTGGACCGGCTCGCTTGGTAACTGTGTCTCAGAGGGAACGCCTACAACAGCGAAGATTTTGTGCAGAGTTCGACAGTCAAAATGACTGTGACAAACATAGATGACCTTTTAATAAATGCAGTTTTTTGCACTGCGCTGCAAGGCCAAGGACCTAACAGAAAAAAGGGAAATTTAACAGAATTGTGTGAATATTTACTCTCCCCCAGTCTATCTTGACCAGCAACGAACCAGTGTTCTAGTTCTTCATGGCTAGACTATCCTTTAACTTCAGGTTGGTGTCGTCCCAAATCCAAGGACGGAACAACACACACCACCTTCCAGGTCTTGCAACATTCATAATCGTGTTCAGCAGCAAAAAAGTAAATGTGATTCAACGACATACACTGTACCGAGGATCACTGGTAATAACCTATCTCTTTGTACCTACATCCCTCCGGCTAGTTAGTAGACCACTACCTTCCAAGAGAAAACACCCCCGATAAGGAAGCAGCAGTTAATGAGAGATACTTCTTTACACAGCCGTCTTTCTAGATCAAAGAATTTCTCAGGACTAGAAAACTCTACTTCTCGTACTTCAACTGGCTGCCTTATTACTCCTCAAGAGAAAACAGTACAAAGCAAAGGTCCCAATTACTCGTTGACTCTCCTTTAAAAAGAGCTTGTTATAGGCACAGCTGATGCACCGCTAAAGCGGTGGTCTTTGATCAGTCCAGAACTGACCTAGTACAAAGTCATCGATTCAAGTAGTTTGCAATTGAAACACGGGTTAAAGCTATTACACTTAAATGGTTGGATAGAACAACGTGCCCCGAGTCAACATTTGTCAAGTTTCTGATCATCAAAGTTGCCTTAGTTGCTGCATGGGAACACCAATTCGTGGTAAGTTGTCGTGTTGGGTAGCCAAGTGCAAAAGCAACATTGCCTATTGATTTGTATGAAAAAGCCGGATGATCATAGTACAGGTTTACCAGGTCGTGCTAGTTCTCATGGATTGCAGATGTGCCTGAGTACTGACTATTCACTTCGGACGGGTTGGAATCTTCCACTCCACACTTCATGAAGCCGTTTGGAAACCTGGTCTCATTATCCTAGTATGCAGCGCGGTTCTTAGTGGTCACTGTCTTACGCAAATCACCCCTCCTTACGGGAATCGCCCTCAAATTCCGTGAAGATGTTTCCCTTAGAGATGAAATTGTATTAATGGATTCCTAAAGAAGCACCAACTTGGAGAACTAAAGATATGTGTATTGAGAAAAGTGTTTAATCAGTATCAAAAGTAGCACCAAAAGTGTAACGATGCAGGTGCAAGGGCTCAACAAATTATTTCTGGTCTCAAAAGTGAGATTGGAACCTACATCGCGACGGGCCTTTCCAAACATCAATGGTGTTTTGCAATAAAGTATACCATTTGTATTATGGTGAATATCATAGCTGAACCTTGCGACTCCACCATGAAAAGTAATTCACAGCCTTTACAGAGAGTCTGTTTAAAATCCTCTCTGCCAAAAGCACCCTTGGCTTTCATATGAGCGACAGACATAAAATGTTAGCAGAACTCCTTTGGGTTTAAGAAGAGCCATACTTTAGCAACAAGATTAATCGATAAATATGATGGGAAAAACGAGAAGCAAAAACCAACATCACAGCTATGGTCCTTCCAACTCATAGGTAGCTCCGTAAAACTGAGAGACAACGATTTTTTCATAGGTTTCACTTTTGTTCAGCGTCAATAGTGTCAGTTCCTCTTTCTTGGCATTTTTGGTTTTGTGGGGCAAAAATCAGACAAACCATCTTAATATTTGAGTGCTGATTTCGCTAAATGACGTTAGCTGAGTCCAGCGGCGAACTAGTGATCAATCACGTTGTTTGGGGTTGTCTGTATAAATACAAGTCAGCTCATGCCGCTTCATCAAGTGAGTACGATGACAGGAATTTGAAACCTAATACCACTCGTTAGTTGGTCACCTAGCTTCTCAGTAAGTGTAATTCAGTGTTGGTTCTATGTTCCCAGCTCTATTATTGACGATTTTTTTCCAACGCGGAACATTAATTTGGCAAAAAGATTAAGCCCTGTAAATTTTGTCTTCAAAGATTCTTTCAGGAAAATATTGCCTACAAGGAGACTGCTTTACCTTGCAAACATTACTGAGTCTTGGAAATCATAATTTAATCCAGTTTTTTCTTAGTAGGTGGCTTCAACAAAGAGACCGTTTCATTCGTTATACAATTAGACGTCAGCTAGAAATATAAAGTTTTTCTAGAACGTCGGAAATCATTCATCCATGACAACATGCCCATGTGACACAATAGACGTAATCCTTTTCTACGGTTTTTTTTCGCAGCCTTATCACCGAAATGCGGACACCCGGTGTCCAATCCGTCATCACAGCTCTACAGTATGCCAATTCAAGAGTTATCAAGTACTGGCGCGAGCTTGTAAGTTTGTCCAATGAGGCATTAACTACCAAGTTAAAACGCACCAACTGATAACTAAAAGGTAACATATTTCTCGTTGATGTTCATTAACACTAGAATGCACAATGCGCCACAACCGATTTTCTGAAAAAAAATGATTACAACACGAAAACACTCGAACATATCGAACTAGGACAGATTATTTTTAGAAGCGCATGTAGAGCTTAGTCAGCTGATTTTTAAAAGTGTTGTGGGCTACATGAAAGTTACGTACAATTTCTGTTAGGTCAGAGGAAACTAATGTGTAGAGCATTGTGAGGTTCGTCGAACCACAATCGGTGAAGACAATTTTGGTACAATTATAGTCAGTTAATATGAGCTCCAGTAGTTACCAGTTTTATTTTCGAATAAGTTAAAGTGCCTAGCAACCTGTGGTGAAAACGATTGCATAAGACATGAACTCCTTACCGTCCAGTTAGATAGAAAATCCCACGAGGATTCGGAAGTGCCAGTGGATACCCCGGGCCTAAAGTGCCTTCTCAGAGATTGAGCCAAGTACCGTTATTTTATCGTCATCCAAGGGGAATGCTTCTGGATTTGATGGACGGATGCAGCAGAGTTAACAATATCATTCCATATAAAAATCAAGATAACTCCCAAGGTAGATAAATATAACTCATCAAAATGATTAGCAGTTCTGGCTTTGAATGGATGGCGTGTCAATTTGCAGTGCCCCGCGTGCAGTCTCAAGCTTGTTTTGTAAAACATTTCGATGGAGAACTCAGCTGAGTCTCCGATTAGAAATAAATTAGTGTGCAAATGAGTGTAGTTGACAGATTACGTCCAATGTGGGTTCAAGTAAAACAGAACATTTTGACGGAAACTTTGGAAATGCACCCAACTGATGAGCCTTCAAGAATGACGAAAAATGTCGAGGAGTTTTCAGCAACTTCATAAGTAGCGTCTTCTCCCCAGCCTATGAAAACATGTGTCCTGCAAATGCTCGCTTCAACAAACAACAAGAACAACCTCACGAAAGCACATGTTCTGTTCTCAAACCCTGTTAGAAGTTTACGAGATTTCAACCGGCTTCTGTTTTAGTGTTGATCTGCATGAAATCAAATTTACCTCCTTCATAGTGTACGTGCTGATGTATATTGTAATGAGTAACTGGAACACCCCATAACATATTTAGTCCTCATAAAATAGTTGTTTCCTATGCTTTGTCCATAGGATGATCGTATAACAACTGCAGTCAATGAAGCTAAAGACAACGTGAAATATCTATCCACATTGGACAACTTTTTCGGGACATTTTCAATGGCAAATCCTGTGAGTCATGGTGCCTTGTACGTATTGATGCATAGTTGGAATCCGGTTCAATATTCCCGTTGCTAGCCAAATGCAATCTTTTGCGAGTAATAGACTGTCCTGAAGGAACTGTTTTCGGATCAGGGAACTTGTGTCAGACTCCATACGATATCATTAGAATTATTGTTTTAAATGTTACGGTGTTGCACTGATGATGCAGAGGTTGAATGGGATAAAGTATTCATAGTTATGTGAAAAACTGATAACGGAAGATGCTTAAACAAAGATAAACCCATTCGTCCAACGGAGTCCTGTAGATAAGTATTCCTACATAAATATCAGTGTGGGATCATACGACATGTACCGAGCAGTCAACACTAATTTCCATCGATATATTTCTTTTCAGTTCACTCACCAAATACTACCCCTTAAAAAGGTTGTTCCTGAGCGAAAACTGGCATTGTTCACGATATCGGAAAATTGGTTCAAGTGCTTTGTCCGCTACTCAAATTGCCACGTAATCCCATTAAGTGAGGATGAGCGATCAGCTCTTCAATGCTCGCGAATAACGTCACAAAATACATATAATAGACCTCTATCACATTTCGCTATAACTAGTCTGTGTATTTCGTACTGTTATCTAACAAGAATGAGATGTCACAATGCTTCCTCATGTCTTATGCCGAAGTGCGCAATAATTATCACAATAGAACGCTATATTCACTGGTGGAACCCAGGTTTCCAATCGAAGTTTGACTCTGTGACTTGAAAAAAACAAGCGCGCAATCATAGGTGTATGCATTCTAGCTTTTTGTCACGTCATGCTGTTATGAAATCTTAACTGAGCCTTGTTTAAAGCGCACTTCCTATGTTTCACCCTGTCTCATGGCAGTGGAAAGTTCAGCCTGATCGAACCAACTTAAGTGACACAGGAAGTCATTAATATGACTCAAATCCGAATGCAATATGCACTGTTTTTTCCTAGTTAAGAAGCTTCAAAATGTTTTGGATTCAAAGCCATACGATGGACCTAATTCGGGAACCATTCTCACTATTTTATGAGGTAGTTCAAAAGAGCCACAAATCATTGTCAACCCTGATTGGCATAAGAAAAGGCGTTACTCTCTACAGACCACATCTTTTTTCTTTGATGCCTCTCATCGCACTACAGGGGAAGTTAGGAATTAGGAGTTTGACTTTGCAAACTGTCAGTTTACTCGTATAGTATACAAGAATTGAGTCCACCCAACTTGCCACTTTCCGGGAGAGTTGCTAGCAGCCAGTACATCAATCAAAATATGGTTGTCTGTGGTCATTCAGCAGTCAACCTAGATTCTAAAATCACAGTGGTTACTCACTGTTTTTCGGAACTTCCTTCGGCTTTGTTGTGCGCCACCTGAACGTTTCTGCAAGCAGTAGTTTTCAGGTTGATGTACTCTTATCTCATTTGAATTTTTGGTGTTCTCGGACTAAGAGTGAAAAAATTATGCTTAAAAAAGAGCGATCACTAATTTTTAAGAGAGCTCTGCATCCAATTCATCACTTGGAACACCTCGTGGATAGTTTCCGCAGAGGGATTCTAGCGATGAGGAACAGCTATACCGTCAGTACACTCCAGAGACCGAACCGAAATTGGTTGGACTTTATTACCCTGATGCATATCGGTGAATAAGCCTGATAATATGTTTGAAATCAAATTTTTGCATTGCAATCTGGCTAACCAATATTGAATACCCCGGAGGCTGCATGTGGACGTCTCTAATATGTATTACTCTGAAAGTATTTTTTGCGGCAATGTCACTTGTCTTGATTTGTGTAGTCTCTCCGACTTTCAGGTGAAACTTATGGAAGAACTTCCAATTCTGTTGAACGCTATCCGTATGATATACAGTATCTCACACTACTACAATTCGTCCGAACGTGTAACCTCCCTCTTCATCAAGGTGACCAATCAGATGATCATTGCCTGCCGACGGTACATTACCGAGGGCGTGAAGCGGATCTGGGATTTGCCAAAGTCAGTTACCGGTGTGCTGTAGATAGCGTCGCTTGAAGCCGTCTTAATAATTGAAGCATGTGGATATGAATAATACGATATTTATGGTTTATGTAATACAGTTTACTAAAACTTATCCTTATAGTGGAACAGCCTAAATCTAGTTTATTATGCATGTAGCAAGAAAAACTGAAATGATTCCAGGTCAAACCTCACCACAGATTGGTGAGGTTTGGGGACCTTATCAGAGTAAACCATTAGAGGTATCCGAAATAAAACAGCGACTCAGATAAGACGGAGATAAATCGGAGACTTACGAATGATCAAGAATGTTTTTACAAACAGTGACAATTTTGGTCTCAGTGGAGGAACTAATATTATGTTCGCCACAATGGGGACCGATATAGACTCGCACTGTTCACGCTACGGAAAAAAGCGTAAGGCCCTTGCACGCTCGTAAAGTGCAACCCAAACACCCATGGCTCTTGAATTCTTGAAGGATTTGAAAAGTGCGTCGAGTTGAATGATTGACTCAGTATGGATAATTTAAGTACTGGCAGGATAGACTGGATTGACCACCAGTGCGATCGTTATTCGCCTTCATTTGTTGTTTTTTATCGAGTCCTGTCTCTCGAATCGGTATGATGTGTTATTGAACTAACTCGAAATGACCCTGGTTAGTCTTATCGTCCCACTTCTCAGAGAGAAATCTCCATTCTTGCTTATCTGCAACTGTGTCAAGTGTTCACGAATGAAGAAGTAGGGAACTGTGAAAAAAGTTGGAAAGGTTTCCCTAATATCAGAGTAACTATTAGATCTGCCGTGTGAAACTGAAAAGGAATCCTGGAAGACGTTTTGCATTTCGTCAGTGTATAATGATCCACATTTATCTCAAAGTGTTGCTCTCCTTAATAATTATCCTTTGGGAGTTTACTGGTCGAATCCAGGATCAGCGGTAGGAATCCGGAGTTCATTTTATCCATTCTATATACATATACAAAATGACCGGGATTGAACACAATTTTCAGTTATAGGCGGTTGCGGGATTTGCAAATTGCTTATTTGAGCAACCCTATCGCAGTTATTCCGATGAGTCTAGACAAACGGTAGAACCAATGAACTCGAGTTTTGCTCTTATTAGAGCTCGTCAGCAATGTTCATCTTTGGCCGTGCCAGGGGCATCTGACATGCGAGGCAAGCGTGTTTCCACCACTCCACGCAGGGTGCATCTGAAGTGTCATGTCTGAGCAGGAGATTTTGTTCAAACTTAAGCTATGTGACTGGTACGCCCGACACCTAGAACGGCGATCTAGTAACTCTCACGGTTGTGTCGGTCTAATGACCCGCCTGTCAGGTCTCTCCAGTCAGGTAGCACCACGGACAACTGAAACCTGCTGGAAAGCTTTGAATAGCTGTAGATGTTTGGGGCTGAGACCCCCGTCCTGCTGGTTCAAAGTACACAGACAAGAAGTGTGTACAGGCACAAAAAATTCACCGGTACGTAGACCGAAACACACAAAGGGAGGTTTGAACTATCAGAAACAGGTATCGCAAGTGAACTTGTCAATAAAGAGAACCAGAGAACCGGTAATATTTTTTCCAGTATGATGCAGTCAATTTCGGGAATCCAGCTTTGTCTCTTGTGCTGAAAAATGAAGATTGTACTTAGTGCTAGTCTACTACAGTCACTCCGAGGTGTCTACACATCCAAACGCTCATTTAGGCAATTTAGATATAAAAAATGACAGCATGAACGCTATGGACATCTTACAGCGTCTTCAACCAGGGGCATTGGGATCTCATGATCCTGATCCTGGAGGGCGAGTCACAGGGACAGCACCCAGAATTTTCGTAATCTCCTTCGTATCCGTCTGCTATGTCAAAAGTTGCCCACCCTTCTGCTTCCGCCACTCTGAACTGAGCACGAAAAGTATCACTCTGTTCGTCAAACCTTGTTTCAATATGCGTAATATGTGACCTAACCAACGAAACTTCTGGTACTGGACACACCCTTCAATGGAAGCCCCACCGCACAACCAAAAATTCCCTTTCTAATTGCCTCGTCACGAATTCATCGACACCAATCCACAATGAATGTGGTACCGAGACAACGGTCGTTAAAAATGTAAAGATGACTCATAAACGTCATAACAAAGGGGGGATACAGCTGGGTTCCAGATGAGTCTCTCACAAAACCAAATATCTTCACAAATGGGTGTATTTAGCTAAAGATGTCTCAGTCCCGCTGATCGAACAGGCCAAGCTTCACAACCGTACAACAAAACAGCCCATGCTGTAGCCTGATACACACGTCCCTTGAGATTCAGGAATATACCGCTTTGAAGCCCTAGGTATCTCAAATTAGCAGACACGACTCGAGCCTTGCAAATTCGTGCACTGTCCTCGCCTGTCACCCTATAGTCAGAACCAATACAACTCAGAAAGTGCGTAAAACACTTCACGACTTTGAGTGTCCTTCCCTGGATTGAAAGTGGTATGCTCAGTAACTGTGCGTCCAGGAGCATGATCTTACAGTTTATGGGTTCAAAGGACGGAATGACTTTAGTCAGCTCATTCAAAAACACCCGTGACTTTTGTTCGAGGACGATGTCGTCCGCATATTCCAGATCGACAAGGTTTGCTTCAAAGGCTACTTGAACACGGGTTTTGAAAATCTTCCAGCGTTCGTCTCAGTAACTCATCGATCACGAAATTAGGTAGGAATGGAGAGAGTGAGCTCCCTTGACGGACATCAGTTTAGGTGCGGAAACTTCTGCAGAGCTATCCCCGGATCCGTCAGTCCCTCGTTTGCTAAGCAGCTTGTCCGCACTTTACGCGGCCCTGGAAGATGAAGAGAGAAGTGGCCCTGGACAAGTGCGTGGTCAGGATCCACGAATGTGTTCCAAAACGACAGGCAGTCAGTTATTAATCCGCTCCATCGGTAACTGATGTCAATGTGATCGATTGGAGTTTGTGACCGGTACGCCGTTGGAGGACACCATGTGGCCAGACGACTTCGGTTATTTCGAAAGTTAGTACCGCATAAAAACAGCCTGCAATCAGCACACAGCTGGAGGAACCGTTCATCAATGCCCGTACGTACTGAGCCCAATCCATATCGGCCACCTGATTGAGTCTCACACGCTAAGCCTGCCCACTCGTGCATTCAAATTTCCCGCCACCACAAGGATATTCGAGCTTTTAAATCACCGAAACAGACCATTCAGGACGTCATAAAACCTGTTTTTGGTGTCAGAGCTACGGTCAGTTTGGGGCGTAAGCGGACACGACAAACAGGCATCGATCAACTTCCTGCTTGTGGGACTCCTTTAAGACGTAGCCAGACGAAGTACACCGAGGCGACTGTCAATGGGTATCCAGTCAAGTAGGGATCCTTCCATCCGACGTCTCAGGACGATGCCAAACTCTGCACATCCTGCCGTAGCAGCCTCTGGCTCACCAGGGGTGCACAGCAGGAAGCGGGTGAAGGGTGATTGGGCGGTTAGCTCAACCACTGTGCTTGCATCTTGAATTCTTGTTTCTGATACACAGCACGTATCAATGTCAGGTAAGTCCAGTGTGAGAACAAGAGCACCCTGTTTTCCCGCTTGCTTCAGAGTGCGGAAATTGAAGGCAGCCAGATGGACTGGGTATCGATGCTTGAAGATTGATTTCGAGTTGACTGAGGTTGTCACCGCCGGATAACGTGCATATGCACGATGCAGGAGTCATCCGTTCGAAATGAATTGCGTACAGTGAGAGAGTTATTGATGAGGTTGGGAGAGAGGAAAGAAAAAGTATGTCAAAGAGAAAGAAGGGAGGCGAAAGAAAAAGTCAAAGAGAAAGAAGGGAGGCTTCAGCAGTAGCCTGATTTCGCCTATATGCCCTGTAGTATGCAGCAAGTAATGCAACCAACCCGATGATAACACGTGATGGCCGATGTGACGAAACTATTTTTGGTAGTAAGTGTCATGGATGCACGTGGGTTGGAACCTTACCATGGCACTCATACCTGGACAGAAGGACGATTAGAGTCCTCGACTTAAGCCTTTGGCTCAAAAAACTGACCTCAAGACAGTGTTGTTTGCCAGGAAAAGCAGGTGCATTGCCACTCTTATAGAACAAGTTGCCACACAAGTTATAACCCCAAAATCTTGAGAGCCAGTA
>NW_008751700.1:0-1324 GCF_000715545.1 Opisthorchis viverrini | reverse complement strand
CAGAATCCACAAATGTGTTCCAAAACGACAGGCAGTCAGTTATTAATCCGCTCCATCGGTAACTGATGCCAATGTGATCGATTGGAGTTTGTGACCGGTACGCCGTTGGGGGACACCATGTGGCCAGACGACTTCGGTTATTTCGAAAGTTAGTACCGCATAAAAACAGCCTGCAATCAGCACACAGCTGGAGGAACCGTTCATCACTGCCCGTACGTACCGAGCCCAATCCATATCGGCCACGTGATTGAGTCTCATACGCTAAGCCTGCCCACTCGTGCATTCAAATTTCCCGCCACTACAAGGACATTCGAGCTTTTAAATCACCGAAACAGACCATTCAGGACGTCATAAAACCTGTTTTTGGTGTCAGAGCTACAGTCAGTTTGGGGCGTAAACGGACACGACAAACAGGCATCGATCAACTTCCTGCTTGTGGGACTCCTTTAAGACGTAGCCAGACGAAGTACACCGAGGCGACTGTCAATGGGTATCCAGTCAAGTAGGGATCCTTCCATCCGACGTCTCAGGACGATGCCAAACTCTGCACATCCTGCCGTAGCAGCCTCTGGCTCACCAGGGGTGCACAGCAGGAAGCGGGTGAAGGGTGATTGGGCGGTTAGCTCAACCACTGTGCTTGCATCTTGAATTCTTGTTTCTGATACACAGCACGTATCAATGTCAGGTAAGTCCAGTGTGAGAACAAGAGCACCCTGTTTTCCCGCTTGCTTCAGAGTGCGGAAATTGAAGGCAGCCAGATGGACTGGGTATCGATGCTTGAAGATTGATTTCGAGTTGACTGAGGTTGTCACCGCCGGATAACGTGCATATGCACGATGCAGGAGTCATCCGTTCGAAATGAATTGCGTACAGTGAGAGAGTTATTGATGAGGTTGGGAGAGAGGAAAGAAAAAGTATGTCAAAGAGAAAGAAGGGAGGCTTCAGCAGTAGCCTGATTTCGCCTATATGCCCTGTAGTATGCAGCAAGTAATGCAACCCGGGTGATGATAACACGTGATGGCCGATGTGACGAAACTATTTTTGGTAGTAAGTGTCATGGATGCACGTGGGTTGGAACCTTACCATGGCACTCATACCTGGACAGAAGGACGATTAGAGTCCTCGACTTAAGCCTTTGGCTCAAAAAACTGACCTCAAGACAGTGTTGTTTGCCAGGAAAAGCAGGTGCATTGCCACTCTTATAGAACAAGTTGCCACACATGTTATAACACCCAAATCTTGAGGGCCAGTAAACTGAGTCAGTTAGGCCCCTAATAATCCCCCAACTTGGTATGAAAGACTCTGCAACCGTCGTCCGGATAAA
>NW_008751699.1:2284382-2303463 GCF_000715545.1 Opisthorchis viverrini | reverse complement strand
AACTCAGAAAGCAGATAGCCGTAACACAGCAAACCGCGAAAAAATTGTGCAAGCAAACCACCCACCTCGGAAACAGATCAAACACAACCAAAATGAGCACTTATGCCAAATCAGGGTTTGGGTTCTCAAATGTGCGTCTGCAGCATCTGACTTGGCGTGAGAATTAAGTTTCGCACGTATATCGGTATAAGCAGATGGACTAGAAATCCAGAATTCAGCGCAGCGTAACTACTAGCACGTATGTATAAGAATTGGCAAATACGTACAGCATATAGAATATTAAACAAGAGAATAATGAATAGAGCAATGAATAGAGTATCAGCCATGTTCATCACATCCGCCACACCTTGAATTAGCGTGTGGATGTTGGCAGTCCAGTGGTGGCCGTGACCCCAAACTTTCGGACTTGGGTGGACTATTCCTTTGAAAAACTGGACATGATAGTTTTTCTCTGCTATGCACAAGCTTCCATATACCCGAAGTGACTCTATTAAGGTAAAATCAACATTGGCCGGCCGCTTCTGTCAGTTGCCATGACCGTGTGTTCACTATGTTTTGGTTAACGCAATGGTTCGGAGTTTCTTGATAATGGCAGTTCCTCCGTTGCCTTCAATGATTTGACTATCCTCGATATTGTCTCTCCGCTATCAACGTCTCTTTCGTCACGCCGTCATTAGAAACCTTTATTTCTAGTTCCAAGCGGGGGGTTCCGTGAACGTTACTAACGTAATTGGTCGGTTACGTTGACATTTTGTCGAATTTAGTGAACATTACACTCACAATTTTACCAAAAATATATGGCTATTTTGATTTCCACTATCACATTTTGTGAGGCTCCTGCGGTAGCGTTACCCGTTTGACCTCATTTTCAGCATGCAGTTTAACCTCTTATGTGAGCAATGTGAGGTGATGCTCAAAAAGGATTTAAACTGATACCCCGGCGAACACGCCGCTGGTTGCACTACCGGTGGCGCGAGCCGTGGCCAGGGATGGCCAAAGGCGGCAAACCGAAAAAACTCCCGCCGAACTTTGTCACGGAATTTTCAAAACCCTTTGCAGCCACACATGACTGATGGTTACAACCACAAATTATTCGGGCTGTATTCGCCGGCTTACTGGCTTCTTACCTGAGTAATTGGTCTGACCATCTGATCTCATGGCACGCGTACTATTACCAAATGCCGCTGTTGACGAGTATTTTGGACTGCGTTTTCCGAAAAATGGACCGCATATTACCAAAAATTGCTTCTCGCGGACGCCATAATTCAGCCAAAATATAGGCTGTGGTTCCGTGTCTGAAGTGCCGTCGCTAGAGTTATCGCTGCATTGGACCAGACTGTTCCGCAGTAAGCTCTTGAAGACGTTAAGGCTCAATTAGAGGTTTTGTGTGGAGCACACCGAACTTCTGAATGAGTACAACAGAGCAGGCGATACCGTTTGAAGGTATGCTCTCTTTGATTATCAGAGCGCGTTCCATTGCTTCGTAGTCATCAAAGGTATGCCAAAAATGGTTCTTTATCGTAAAACCATTGTTCGTTTCCAATTACAAGCTGTTCGTTATGCAGGAAACTGAAAACTGCATACATCTATAAAGGAGGGGCTTACATGAATAAACTTGTGAACAAATTTCTTGATACTTTTGGAACAGATGGTCAAGGGTAAGTTCCACTTTTTAAAGGCGTTTCAACGAAATATGAATAAATTTATCGATAGCAGAAAGCGTGAAATATTACAGGTAGCGCGACCAAAGACCTGAACGAATACACGTTCATTCAGCTGAATAGCATGAAAAATAGGAATATTAAGCGACTGTAAACTAAAAAACGAACAGCTCAAACCCTCTAAGGTGGAAATTGAGGGCTGTAAGTCTTACAACAACACACGGATGGCCATATGCAAAAACTACATTGTCCCGTGTAGAGCAGGAGACAAAAAAGAGCGGCAAAGTCAGCCGTCGAATGGCACGCGTACACTCCCCCTGCTATCATCTCTCAGCAAACAATCCAGCGTGTCATCGAAAGCTGATACTGACCGTCCAGCAGCATATCGTTGTAGTTCAACGGCAGGATTTCGTGGCCCGGAAACATCCTTCCTATATTTACCTGTTTGGTACCAGAGGATTCAAAGGAGAACTCAAAGGAAGACTCAAAGGGGACGCGGAAAACCGATCCAAGAATCCATGTACCCCCACCAAATGTACCAAGCTATGTACGTTGCACGTGACAGCCCGCGTCATATATATATCGGAAAAGTTCCTTACAAATACCTGTGTTACGCTGTGAGCAAAATCAACTTGGAACGTTGGGTGGGAAATATATACGCAGCAATAAACAAACCAATAAAATTTTTGTTAATAACGGTGTCAGCCAAACCTGCCGCAGGCCCTAAGTGGAGCAAACAAACTGCAGAAACTCTGTGGCTTCCCAAAGCTCACTGTCGTCGAGAGGACGACTATGACGTTGGAACCAGCTGGGGATGACTGTGTGAACTTCAAATACTGCGGTTAATTCCCATCCGAGGCGTTTGCGACACTGTCAGGATGATGCGCATAAAACGCAAACCCAAAATTGCAGAAAATTCTTCTTTAGGCCTAGGCACACCAAGGGTATATAGTCAAGGAGGAATCACGTATACTGTAAGCCGCTCAAACGGGGGGACACCGATAGGATGTCTAACTTTGAACCTTGAACGGAAGTCGGCTTCTGTCCTCAACTGGGCGTCCAGGTGTGAAATAGTCATTGTTCTTCCAAACCGGACTGCGTTAATGGCACACCTAACACATCCGTAATGGCCGGAGTAGACTTGATTTGAATAATAAACGGTCAGTCCGGTTTGTCGCAAACGATGCGTGACAGATTAACAGGCTCACATTCTAGATCGTTTCGCGAGGTAATACCACTGTCAAGAAACCAACTGCAGTTTACTTGTCTTGCCTTGCGTTTACGCAAACCCGTTCACAATTGAACGTGGACATGAGCACTCCCAGCAGTGGCCCTAGAAGTTGTCAATTTTGGTGTGCAAAGCATAGTTCTTGGGTTCTTCGGCGAATCAGGATGGTGCCGACGAAGAACGGACAGCAGTATTTGCTTGTGCTTGAGTGACACCGGGAGATGTGTCAGGACCGAAAGTGCACGGAGTGCTTGATGATGTAGGTTCCAGAATGAACTTAACGCACCTTAAATGGAAATATATGGCTAGATGCCTTAAAAATTACTACCTACATGGTATTGGGTTAGGGTTCTCTGAGGCGTGATTTGCGTTGTACAGCGTAGGTTCCACTGCTGTGTAAAGTGCTGTCACTTTATATGTTCCAAGACTGCGGGCACATTATTTACCCAATGTGTACTAATTTAGCAGACTGCGTTGGAGGAGAGCTTATATTTCCCGAATTATTACCCCTTTATGGGTGTTCCCACATATTACCGCGCCCACACAGTAAAATGACTTGAGAACAAAGTTGGCACCTTCTGATACAGCAGCGCCTTTGTCTCTCAGCTGCACTGCTTCCATAATTCTAAGAATAATAAAGATTAGAAATGGTCAAAAACTATCACATGACTGCGGTGAATTTTGATTACACCTATTGACGACCGTCCAAAAGTGGGACGAACTGTTGCAACCGACGGGCAGATGACTCAGCTTACGAGAACCGGATTTAGCTCAGTAACGACATAGTTAATCGACCGTGCAATAAAACAAATCGGTTTCAAAAATGACTTTTTACACAGGGATCCAATAGCCAATTCATTCTGTTTTCCTTAATTTGGAAGGCCTTTATGCATAAGGACTATATTCGGATTGGATGCATGACGGCTGCCAGCGGTCATAACGTTGCGAAAGTTAGCTACCTTTGGTCGCCGATGTCCACCGTTGGCTACCGGTGTTCGTGTGTTTACCGGGACGGTTGTGGACGGAACCTCAGATTACTGTTGTACGCCGGAACGCAAAAAGTGCATCAACGAAATTCTCCTCAGGTTGTTACGCAGCCTTAGCTTTGATGGAGCAATCAGGACACCGATTCGAATATTCGTTGATCAAACATCGCTTTTCCAAGGCTGGTGCCAATGTCTCTAGCATTTTAAGAAATCTGATGGAGATTTTATCACGCTCACTAGTGCTGTTATTTGGAAATCTAATTATTCCAACATCAGCCCATCTCTGGAAACTCAGTTCAAGTGTTTCGTTTTGTACCTAGCCTTCAAATGTTCCAAGTGTCAAATAAGGATGATCTGCTGCTAGCCATGCCAGTCAGATCGTGAATGCGATGCTGGAGCTTGACATCGGTGTGACCACGTATTTGGATGAGCTTTTCAGCAGTTTCCAAACACAACGGATTGTGGAATTGCCTCCACTACGTAACTGGCCGTATTAAAAAATATTGCTTTGGGTGCACCAGTCAAAGTACATTTTCTTCTTACGGTGGATGAAGTGTCTTATTTTCGATGGGGAACAAGGCCGATTACAGGACCCAGAAAGCAATTACACTAGTAAAAGCACCACTAAACCTACAAACCTGAAGTCCTTTGGATCCTTTCTTATCTCTTGTTAGGCAACACAGCTTCTTTCAGCCATATATTGCAGCTGAAGCACACTAAAACGACTTCTCTCTTTAGGCTACAAACGGGTATGAGCGGAGGATTGGTAATGCCTTTACGCCTGTCAGATCCATTCTGAGCTCAGATTCTAATCTCGCTGACTGGTGTCCGTCAACCGTTGTTTCAACAAATGCTTGAAAATATGGCAATAACACGGCGATTTAGCGCGCATTCTCCAACAACAGCCAGAAAGCCCTCAATCGTTCGGCCATATCTCTGAAACCAGCCGGGCGAGATTTCAGTCAGAAATAAAGGGAGTCCTTGGCGGCCATTGTGCCGCCATAAAATGTCTTGTAACTGCTCCTTGTTGCTTCTGCGTCGATAATAGGAATATATTTGTGTGCGATGGCTGTCTCCAGCGCTCACTAGTTGTTTTCCCGGGATGACTCCTGGGTCAGTCACCAGTCCGCCAACAGGCTAGGGCAGGTAGGTGCTTTTTCACGCCTCATCTAAACAAGAAGGCTGGCACCGGAAAAGCTGTCTTAAAACGGGAGGTAAACCGCTTTTTTGAGAGCAGTTTCCGCACCGCAGGTGATTGCTGGCATGGTCCGCCGGCTACTGACCAAAACCCCGTGCTGAAAATGGTCACTGGGTATCACCGCAGTCAACGGATATTCACCAGCTGGTATTGTAGGTTTAGAACGCGTTGTCATTCCAAAAGAGCTACGGCAAGCTGTGGAGAAGCAGTTTACCAAACGTCACTCGGGTAAAGAACAGACTAAACGCATTTGCTTGAGATGATGGATTATCAGCTCATGAAGTTCCCCAAATCCTGTTTGCAGCGCAGAGTTTCAGCTAAATCACCCAAGAAACGTTCCTGCGGTTGTGGTTTTAACCGGCTGTTTCGTCCTCCCTTCGGAAGTCCAGTGAGTGTTTTTTTCGACATCGACAGTAAATCTGCACCATCAGCGTTTGCGTGGATTTTCAGGAGTATGGAGTGACCAATTTCAACTGCTGCTTCAACCGAAGTCAAGTGACCAGGCGGAACCCTCTGTTAACAGGCGTACGCTTCAGAAATTTAGAGTGAAGAAACCAAGATTGCAAATTTTAAAACGTTTTCTGCTTGCACACAGAGAGACGTTAATCTGGGATTCGCCTGTAGGAGCGATCAAGAGGGGTACTGCCCTGAAGGAGGCGTCGAAAAATGCATGACACTTTTTTGTACAAACATAAACAAATGGGAGATCACGACAAGCGCCTGATGAACAACTCCATCGGCCTCACGGTGCGGACATGCAGTGATCCTTCAAGAGGTTTTGGTTGTTGGCTCACGACCAAGGCAGCAGATGCACTACTTGAGTACAGTATGCGTTCTTAAAAATGCTCGCCTCAGCTGCCGTAGAAAACGGAAGCGTGTGAGAGATATAACCAAGCATTGCAGGCGGGGTCACAACCAAAGAATCTTCATTCACTGGCGAAGTGCTGTACGTAACTGAAGTGTGTCTATCGAGGTGAATCTAACAGAACCATATTGGGTCGACAAGTGGGCAGATTCCGTCATTGGAAACGAGTGAATTGAATCCAGAGGTATTCCTGGACTTCTCGATTTCCGGTCTCACGATTGAAACTCCATGAGACACGTGGTACTTACGCGAACCATAACAAGAATGCTAGATGGACAGAAATGAAATTTGAGGACTTTGTAAGGGGCCTTCAGAAGTGTCCCTTACTACGAAGCCACGTCGGCATGCTTCAGAGAGGGAACGCTGAGTGGAATCTCACACCCAAAACGTATTATCAATGGTGAGTAGGTACTGCAACTTCTGGTGGGCCTAGTTTGCAAGCGGTTAGTCACTTGCTGATGAAGCATAAATTCGACTTTCAAACGGTCGGAGATGTGGACTCAACAGCCAGTCGTGTCCCAGTGCCCACTGGATGCCGGTTGCCAAATCCACGTTCAAAAGGCGTTTAAATTCCGTGATGAGGTTTGTGTGCATTTTTGAGGGGGATACTACACGTGGAACTTTGATCCATTTTTGGGTGCTAAATGCACTGTTTGTACCACTGATAATGCAAGCTTCGGCGGATCAGAACAGGGACGAAAGCCTTGACCCTTTACAAAAACCATAATTTTCAGTGAGGATTTCGTAAAAGATACGCATCGGAGAGTGAAAGTAGCTATTGAGAACTTGCGCACTGAGGAGCAACTCAACCTTTCCGCGCGGGATCCGCTTGGTTTCCCGTGTGCGTGATTAAAGCTATCTGACCCGACTCATAACATATCCTACCCTAGCTGAAGGGTGCGGTAAACTCAAGGTTTTCGGCGTGCTTGGCTCTTGTTAGGTGAACCTAGCAACATAGGCGGTCGAGAAAACCTCGTGTTTCGGTTACATGACGGTTATATAACTCTGATAGCTTCCCAGCATAGTAGTTATCTGCACCACTGAAACCAACATATAACCTTTTTTGTCGTCATCTATGGGTTGGAAAAACTGTTAACTTCTTCGGTTTTTTATGTTATGTGACCGACTAATAACTGTCAAATAACCGTTTGGCGTTGTTGGACGGCTGAATGACAGTTATTTGACCGCTGCATGTAACTGGTAAATAGCGGTGATATAGCCACCATACAACTACATTTAACCGTTATTGGACTATTATTGAAAGACTTTATAATGGCATTTTCTCATATGCGGGATCACGAAACTCGATGCTTGCAAGGGATACCTCAGTAAGTAGCATGCAAAAGTTATATTTCATCTCGCTCAACACTTGAACAGTCGGTTTACCGGACCGTTCCACCGGAAACTGGCCACATGGTCGACTTTAACCTTGAATGCAACCACCTGAAGGAGAAATTGGGGGTCATTTGTGGGTAGCTTAAGCTGAGAAAACCAGCGGTGACTAAAGCTCATTATTAAGTACCCGTGGATCGATGGTGGACTGCAGTGAAAGCTCACAATTCCGAGCCAGCGGGGTTAATGTCCGCAATTAACGGCAGGAACGTAATATTAGTGCAAAGCTACGAGGCGCATAAAAAGGTTGTCTGAGGATGAGCGCAGTCTAACGATGGCCAATACAGAGCAACTACTTATTTCCTCGTTCTAAAGGATAAGAACGATGGTATGGTAGAAGACGTCCTCGGGGCGATATTGTTGGGTGCGTTTCCCTGCAGCCGTATCTACCAACGTTGAACCATCATTCCAGACACCACAGCCAACGACATCATTTTGAGAGCGACACAAGATACTAGATCTTCGCCACCCACATGTTGGCGGAGACGTTAAGCACAACTGTTGGCTTTATTGCGATAACGCCACAATACAAACATATTCGGCGCTGTAAAGTGGCCATACGGGAAGGCTGGGAGGAATTTTGATAAAAGTGTTCCTACAAACTGTCGATCAGTCCGTCTGTTTTGAGAAGAATGATAAATAAATAAAATGACCAGAAAACGATGCACTTTTATTGAAGGCAAGGGGTACATATACTACCGCTCCTGGTAGATCGGGAAATATGGACGTGGGTGCTGGACGCCAAAATCTCGGGTGATGCAGTTTTTGCGTTGACCGAATCGGGCTGCGAAACTGGTCAAAGCACTCAGGGCATCCGCCTTCGGAATAATCCTGCACAAACAGAGTAGTGCGCAGTGGAAGCTTGTAAGTAAATGTAGATTGAACTTCTTCTAAGTTAGGAGTCGCATACCGCAGTTGACAAACGGGGACACTTACCGTCTGGCGCTTATTTCCGGGAATTCAATGACCACTTTGGCCCAACTATTTGCGTTTCGCAATACCTGAAAATCTATAGGCATTGGCCGAGCTCCATGGGCTGTTTTATATACTATTCATCGACTGAGTGAACAGTTAATTAACGAATCAACTATGATTAGTGGCAGTGTCCTTTCTGGGTAGAATGCTCGGCGTGAGGAAGTTATGTCGTGTTGAGGCCCAGACTATCGCATCAAGTGACAGCTGTCACGGCCAGTTATATCTGTGGGGTAATGGCATTTATCTCAGCTTAGTTCTCGATCTGAGCCTCCAAAGCTTGCGTTCACCAAAAGGTGTACAAGGTACATTAAAGCTCAAAACGAAATCTGTAACACTTGTCCAGCGCTTCATTTGTATAGCGTAGGCGGCAATAACTTTCTGGAAAATCTGACGCGTTCTGGATGCGCCGTTGGTAACCGGCAGTCGCCCAATACTGCGTCATGATTGACTGTTGGGTCCAGACTTTTGATCAATCAGATCTCGGCTTTATGCCGGATTGGCAAGCGTCACATTTTTCGCCAATCTTGCGTGAAATGGACTTCTCGGCGGTGGCAGTACTTGAATGCGAGCGGTAAAGAGGGATCCGTTGGGAGTTCCGCCTAACGGTCTCGATTTGTAATGATCCCTGAGCAGTGTACCACACTACGCAATGCCTTACCGAGAGTTATTGTTGGGTCAGTGCCGTAAAGTGAGTCGGTACTCAGTCATTTCTACTGCTCTTTTCTCCATTCTCCAGTCCACTCCATCTACCTGAAAATTTCTAGCTGGACTTTTTTCGACGGCCGGCCGCATATGTGGTACATGAACACTGGGAGCTGAGCTGTCTTGGCTCCTGCTTGGCCCTCAACTTCTACAACTTCCATTTTAGGCGGATGATAGTCGATCACATTTTGCCCTGGCGTACCAGTATTCTTCAGTGTAATTAAAATGGCGTTCTCCGATGGTTCCCATACGATCAGAAGGAATCTCTCTATGCAGTACTGACGCGCTATACTACCTGTTAATCCAAGTCTTCACTCTCTTGGACACGTTGAGGTCCAAAGTTTTGACCGCGTTTTTGATAGTGGTGTTCAGGTCAATGCTGCATGACCAGCGACGGTAGTCCCACCTCGATAAAGATGAATGCCGATGCAAGGTGCGGCTTAGCGTGGCAGCTGTGTACTGAAAGGGTACCACAGACGAAAGATTATTTTTGTTTTCATTTTATCCCGATTATTCACTCCTCCCCATCTAAGTCGACAACGGCGGTGTGGTGGCTTTTTCGGGACGGAAAATTTTTGTTCCTTGCTGCCGAGACACTGGAGCATCGAAAGTGTATGCACATAAAAAACCATCGCGTGTTTTGCACAGGTTCCAAAAACCATGGGATTCGCCCGCCTGAACCGCCATAGCATTAAAAAACGATGTAGTGTTTGTACGTACGTCGCTCAGAGCGGCCACACTGCTAATGGAGCTGGGCACTAACCTCCTCTGTATTTGACTAATATCTTAAGAATGTAGTTGAAAAAAATTAGGCGCTGTGATTCAACGTGTTAAGAATTATTCACCTAAACTTTTGAACAGCGTCTGCATTGTGCTAGCGTTGTGACTTGCTGAGCTGTATTACAAATTTGTATCGGTCCCTTAACTTCCTGCTACGCCCACTATGGTACTCCAAAAGGCGCGGTAGCTCTGGAAGGCCCTTTATGGAGAGAACAGGAGAATCATTACAGCTGTTTTTATAGGATATTCACAAAATGTCCCACAAGGTCTTGCTAGAATCACCGTGAAAGTGCGTAAAGCGTCGAGTCAAGGATCCTCGATCAGGATTGGCTGGCATTCTGACCAATCGTCGCGTGCCTTAGTTTGGTCCGTGTCCTCCACGTGACAATTGTCCAACCCATGTGATGTTCGGTTCTTAGGGACGGCTGGCCTCCGTACAGCTAGGTACACTTTTGTTGTACCATGAAGCAACAGAACGAGCTATTTAAATTTCGCTTGAACTAGAATGAATGGCATTAAATTACTGAATCAGAAACTTATCCATCCTCCTTTCTGTTTCCCACGGCATCTACAGGCTGCTAGATTGCTGTGGCGTTAAGAGGATGCCCTAAATTCCCACCTGAGCCGTTCGGTTTCGGATGCCTCTGTTCCGCGTGTGAATGGCAGCATCCAATATCTTTCTTTCGCCTCATCACTTTCGCAGTAGAGAACTGAGTCACGGCGCTTGTTCCGATGGCAGATGACCTGTCAACCCAGCTTGTCAGTTAGCTTTCTATTTTCAGTGGCTTGAATGGGATGCTTTCCAGGACGCATAAATCGCGAGCCGTAAATATACAGTATACCTCTAATTATGTCTGCGGCCACCAGGAATAACAGTCGATACATCGACTGTTATATGCACCAAGGCCAGTATGTTTCCCAAAATACCCCCCACTAGTCAGAATCAATTCCTCCGCCTCACAAGACGGGTCGAGGAACCCACTCTGAAGGTTAGGTACGTTGCTTATGTAGACGTTGTTTACACTGACGTTCCAGTTTGTTATAGATTCTCGGCGACCAGAAAGTGAGACGGGCCAACAACTTCATCTTTTCAGCACTAAGAGTGTTAGTTATAAAAACATTAGGTCTACATGATGACAGAATGACCACGCCGTCATTTGGACATAATATTGTATTCTAGGGGGAAGATTTATCAGAATACCATTTTACAGTGACATACTGGCGGCGTCTCAAAAAGTTGCGGTAGGTCTAAAAGATCGACTTCGTCAAAAGTTGTTTGCTGACGACTCGTAAGAAGTGGTTGGATGAGCAGGTAGTCGGACGCTCCAACTTCTTTGCACTGCTTCTATCAAGAAGTGTAGTTTCCCTGAGGGATATTTCTGATAGACCGACACAGATATAGACCAGTGCTAAACCGCTCATGCTGAAGTCTTGTGCAGGGACTGTGATGGTTGATAGGTGAATTGCATGGCTTCGTGATCGGACACGATCTTGGGTCCTACTCGCGGCGCCAAGTTGTCATCACTATCATCACCAGAGACAGCAGCATTGTTTTTGCCACTGTGGCTTCACTGTCTTACAACCACAAACTATCCAATTGTGTTTAAAGTCCCAAAGTGAAAATAAAAAGAAAACGAGGAAGGGCTCGCGAGTAGTCCGAAGTGCCTATAACCCTAAATCAGACAATCTGGAAAGGAACTACTGAATGCCTGTAACACTGCCTGACCGCCGCTAGTAGCAACTTCAGTCAACAACACGGAGGGTCACGGTATCTCCATCCTGGAAGGCGAATCACGCCATTCACGCTGCATTGTCCGTATTATCTAACACCCTTCTGCCAAGTCCCACGTCCACAGAGGCCGAGACTCCTTTCGGTAGACGATGCCAGGGCGAGACGGCTCAGTGGTTTGGGCACGAATTCGCTGATCGAAAGGTCCGTGGTTCGAACCCGTCCTCCGCCTCTCGACTTCCCCTGTCTCGAGGCTTGGGCAACCTGGGAGTATCCCAGCCCTCGTGGTTTATTCGGGTGGCATGGCAGCTAGGCACGGAAAGGGTGATACAGCTGAATGATTTATTAGGCGATGCTGGGGTATGTGCCTTACTTGGCCTAGCGATCAGACTTGATCGTGCTGAATGTTCTCCGCGACCAAAGTACCTGCTACACAACCGAACAACCATTTTTTAATTGGTTCAGCTGTAAAATCTTTTCGATCCCTAGCTGTCGTGCCACTCAAAGGACGCACATGGGTCGAGATACTGCCAGGCTTCTTGATCCCAGACAGGAGCAGTCGAGATGCAGAGACCTACCAGGACTTCCTGGCCAGTAGGCCCGCGTCAGTAACCGCCGAACCATCTCGAGTTCCATTTACTACTTACCTCTTAACAAGTTCGTTCCTGAGACATCGGTGATCGGAAACTTGAAGGCGCCCAGGGTCATCTGTTTGAAGGGCCATGCCCAACGGCTGTGTAATGACACGACCCGTACGGTTGCCTGATACTTTCGGTCCTCGAGTTGTCGAAGTGTAGTGTTTTACGTTATTCATGGCTGAATATCGCAACTACGGTGTTCAAAGCCCAGTGTCTTTATTGACAAATATAGACATAATTATATTGGTATACCACTTCCTCAAGGCCAATAATTGTAGGGCTGTATACAAAACAATGACGCAAGCAACTTGCTTACAACCTCCACATGAGCCAAAGACCTTGTAGTGAGAACGACTACTCTCAAAACCAGTCGTGCCGACGATTGTTGTCCCTCTGGATAGGGACCTGAGATGAATTATATCAATGATTACAGCCAGTGAAGGATGTTGTGGCGCTGTGCGCCCGGTGGTGTCCCCGTGTCCGAGCTATTACCCTCAATGAATGGTTCAATTCGCACTGACGGGACATGCTTCCATCGGTACGTCGTCACCACTTTTCCCGGCTGCCGACCCCGACGCGCTGTTTTTTCTTTATAACTCATTAGTGATTAATTGACATAACTGGCAGTGGAGGTACTAAACAAAGGAGTTTTAGCCCACTGTTGATACTGCTACTGCTGCTGAGGATAACTATTAACAGGGGTCAGTTCACATAGATGCTTTTTTGATGGCCAAATGTTTCCGGGCCCAGCACATCCAGCAGGAGCCCTTGGGGTCACCGGAAGTGTACAACTAGGAGCGCGTGAAGAGTGAACGATCAATAAACTCAGCGACTATCCTTTCAGATAGACAGAAACCCGAGTCTCTGTAAACTCTGGCTCGTGAGAAAGGACAGTCTTTTGTGTTTGTTTGTTTAGGAACGCGAAAGTCAGTCAGTTAAATGGACTGGATGGTGCTGTCTAGAGATTGATTTTCAACTGTCTTAAGAAGTTGGAGATTACTGATGCGCAGGTACGTGAGAGGAGCCGGAAAACACGCGACACCCTTTCGGTGCTTAGCTGTCTTGTCACCGGAAGGAAACACTGGGAGTGAAACTCTGCTAGGTCGTTGAAGCCTAGACAAGAACAGAGGTTGGTTTCGAACCGTGGGCTTTCCGTCAGTAAGCTCGCACCTTAACCACTGAGCTTGAGGTTGCATTGATAATAGGTTGGGGTTGGCTGTGTGGTTGGAAGGAGGGCAGCATTTGGACGCATAAGGGGAGGCTGCAGGTTTACATATCTTGTTGCCTGAGGCAGACAAAAGTATCGGGCTGACTTCACTAGACAGTTGATATGACGTAAGGATACGATTATGCAATTCATGGTTGTACGTGATGCGGTATAATGGAAGTTCTCGATGTATTCCGGTAAAAATAGCAAAGTATCGCCAAGTGGTACAAGACAGTATGCGTTTTCAGGGAGCGAGTTGTCGCACATTTTCCGATTTACAAACTGAAGGCCTTGGAAACTCTTCTACCTGGTGAAGGATTAGGAGTGTTATACATAACCCCTATTATGGCTCGCTGGGTTACGGAAGTAGAAAAACCGTCGCACCGCGATAAAGCCAGATGTCTATTGAAGCCAGCAGGATAATTCAGGCGATGGTGCCATATGGTGACCAGTGATTCGTGACTACTTCGTGACTGTTCGCAGGCCGACTTCGACTGACTCGGTAGGCTCATTAACTCGAACTCGGGAGCTCCGTTCCGCTTTCCTGGTGTGTACCATTTGATGCATTTGATACCTATTGCTCACAGAGCTCTCTCTAGAGCTTTCTGAATTTAGGTTGGACGTTGTAGTGGTCACTTCCTTGTTTCTACAACCAACTCCGCTTAATTTGTCTAGTACATTCGTGCTCACTAAATCACGCGACTCCTTTGTTTCGCAAACACTCAAATCATTTGACAAAACCCTGTCTCGCTTGGAACCTAGACCGACAACAAATCAGCTCCCGTCTTTTACGCTTCGGAATGACACGTATGCACCTGTCAAACCTTCCTATGTATATGAAGAAATGACAGTCATCACACGAACTCGCGCGTGCTGGAGGCAGGGAGTCAACCGAACTCCACAAGTCCACAGACAATTACGGAACACGTAGCGGCTATACTGCGAAGAAAACACGTTCCCGTTCGAACTTTCACCCAGGAACTCTCACAAACGATAATCTCCCCTTCTGACTTCCTCCACTTTTCGCATTGGATTTATTTTATATATGGTGCAACTCGCTATTCTAAACTACTGTCAACCGTAGTAAAAACTTATTAGTGCATATACCTTCCGAGTTATATTAGGGCTATCATTACCTGTGCACTAATAACGTAACGGGAGCCAAATGAGATGGAGCCTGCTAGTGCCTTATCGCTCACTTTAGTCACTGACTTTTCTGTTTATTGCTTTGCCTTGTTTTACTTGACAGCGTCCTGACAGCCTTGTTTCTGTCTGGCCGTATAACAGCTATGAAATAAACAACTTCAAAACAGTTGCATGACTTGAACTGTGTGAACAGAGGGAAACCGCCGCGTGTTTTTTATATTGATTTATCAGGCTTCACATCTTTTTATTTCCAGAAGTTCGTGCTCTGTAACCTGTAATCCACTCTATATTTCTACGAAGCTTAATGGATCTGTTTCCAAGTTTGTCCTTGTAACAGAATGTCTACTCATGGGCAGCTCCTTTTTCCTTAGGAACCAGCTCAGCGAAAATGACAGCCATCCTGCCGGCTGTAGTTCATACGGATGCACAAAATGCCGAGAAAATTACTGTTGTAAGACTGTATTTTTTAAATACGGATTTCATATCCAGGGGTGCCAAATTGGATCTGTGTACTACAGTAATAAAAACCAATCGACATTAAAGGACTCCAAGTAAGCTCTTGAGTTGACTTACCTTTATGAATGCTGTTTTGCTTCTACGTCATGCTGTACACTATCCTGTTATTTCGAATGATTGACGTTGTCGCTTGTATCAGCGTGCGCATTAGTAAGCCAAACTGGTTTATATAAGCTCCTGACCTAAAAGCTATTGACCAATATAGGACGTCTACGAGCTTGTCATCAGATTCCCTGTTGACAACCATCATCATTTTCAATAGCGACCTCAGAAACTGGTGAATGGAATTATAGTATCCAGAACATACATCGTTCAGCTGTAGCGCCCTTCCGGTGCCTAACTGCCAAAGCACCAGAAGGTTGCACGAGGGCTGGGATACTGCCAGGTTGCCCAAGCTTAGACAGGGGAAGTCGAGAGGCAGAGGTCTGGTTCTAACCGCAGGTCTTCCGGTCAGTGAGTTTGCACTCTAGCCGCTTGGGCCATCTCGCCCCCCATCCAGCCAGAACATACATATCGTTTTAAGGCTGGCGATGATGTTGTTTTCTGACTTCGTAACTCACCTACTTTTCTCAGCATCTGGATCGCCGAGCGAAAAACGTGCTTCTAGGATTACTTTATTAAGACTCTCTTCCTCTACTTGTCTGCTGACCAACTACTCGTACTAGCTACCAGTACAGAACTTCGAGCTGCTTTCACCGTTGACCTTCATATTCGTGTTATTGATACACTTGGTGATAGAGCCTTAGTTCCATGCTTGATGATCTCCACAACAGCGGCCTTCAGATTATTATTCACCGAACTAATAACCGTTTTGTATGTTATTACAGATACGGGCTGCTTCTCCCATGCACATATAATACGTAAATACGTACACCTATTTTTAATATCCTGGAGTGTATGTACAAGACAGTATAAGTGCTCCATTTGACAGTTGATAGTACAGTGATACTCAGGCGATCCATTCCTGGACTGATAAGAATACGGCAATTGAAGAATTTTCATTCTATTTCTACTTGCTGATGTGAACCGTGCTTCCTTCAAAATAAGATTTTTTATCTTTACTATACGACACACATTACATATCTGGTTGTTTTTAAATGAGCTTTAGGTGAGCGTTTTTAGAAAAGGATCTCTAGTCCAGGGCTGACCACTTCTACTTTGTATTTATCACTGACAAAATTCCAAGCTGACAGACTTGCTATTTTCAATTGCCCTGCAAGAAACGGTAGGATTTATGGGAATCTATCCGACCATTAGTAGTGACCAGATCATTAGCTAAATTGAGTTGAAATCAAACCCACATATGTATTGCGCACATGATACATGTGTTTAGGTCACAAGCATGAACAACGGGCCTGAAGATCAATGATTCAGTCCGTCTGCATCTATCCTTTTTATCTCAACCAGAATAAAAACCACAGTGGATTGCTATTTCATGACCTGTGTACTTCTACAACGGTCTTCAACTTTGCAATTAAGCACTTTCACCCGACCCAAAGCTGTCATATTTTCGTGGTGGTCGGGCTTCCGTGCTACAATGATCCTGCGGGTTATACTGGCTGGAACTCAGTTCTCAAAGGTTCAACCACGCCAGGAAGGCCATTAGGAACAGCCCAACGAAGAACGGCGAGTTCTTGCACTGCGAGTAATCGTATTACGAAGTGGTCTGGAGGTAAAGTCGTACTGTCCTCTGCGATAGGAGTGTGAAGGTAGTAAAGCTTTTCCTCCACACGACCAGTATGTTCATATTTATGACAGCAGCGACGCTGCCTTCCCTCGAGAAAGGACGGATTAGAAAAGGTCAGCTCTAAAACCACACACTCCGATCGCCCAGCGGTTGACTGTGACCATCGGCGCATTATTCAATACTGTCGAAATACTTCCGAACTCTAAAGAGCCTGTTGTTGCTCAAAAGGCAACTTCTGTGCGCAGCCGCATCAGAGTGAGACAGTAATACCCTACTGTCTGGGCCAGGCCGGCCGCCTACAGCCAAGTGGGTCTGACCAGAGTCACTGATTCCGGAAGGGTCTCCCTAGGAAAGCATAACAACCGCTGTCTCGCTGTCCACACTTTTGAGTCAGAGGCTAGGGGCAGGGTCCCCGAACAAAATCCTATATCCTCTGCTTTATGGGCCAAACTTTTGAGTCGAAGGCTCGAGGTGCTCCCTTTCGGTCTGGGAAACTGGGAAGTATCATTTGCCCTTGCAGCTCTTCGCTCATCGGCCTTTCGCCTCTTTCTCTCCTAACCCATCGTCCAGTGCAGTGCAATCAACCCATCTGCCAATCCCCTAGTCACTGTTCCGTGTCTCAGCCATCGCCCATAAAAATGAACCAAAATAATTACCTTTTAACCTCAAACGATTTGATCCACGCTGCAGCCTTTAATGCCCGTTCTCTGTCAGATTAGGCAACAAACATACCTTGTTGATACCTTACTTTCCCTCTTTGTCGATGTATGTTGTGTCTCCGAAACACGCATACCAGACACACATCATTGGTACTCCTCAAGCCTCCTAGGACGAGCCCAGATGTTCGCTCAAATGTTTGCCCAGATTTCGCTATTCGGGAATTCGGTGATCCTGACGCAATGGCTGGTGGTATCTACTGAGCCCCAAGTCTGAAAGCAGCTTACTGGACTGGATCCCAGTAAACAGTCGCCTGTGCTCTGTGCGGCTTCCTGGCTCAACTAAGATTAACGCAGGTCGATGCGGTAAACGGTGTTTGTGTGTCGTACCAACATATGCCCCAACAGATAGCAGTTCTGGGACTGAGAAGGACGAATTTTATCAAGGTCTGTCACGGCTGCTTCGGTCGGCAAGATGGACAGATATAGTAATCCTGGCGGGTGATAGGAATGCTCAAGTCGGGCGACTATGTCCAGAAGAAGCACAGTTAGGTGGTTGGTTTGGAGCCGATGCTGGGCTTATGGATAATGGGGAGCGGCTTCTTCAGTTGTGTGCAGGTCATCGTCTGTTCCTGGCCGGTACGAATTTCCAGCAGAAACGCATACACCGAGTTACTTGAATGCTATCAATTATCGATGGAGGTCTTCAGTTAAGGTTTGTCGTTCATTTTGGGGTACGCAACTTGATTCTGACCCCGCCTCCATGCGGGCCCGCTTAGCATTTTTTTCCGGTAGCGTTGCGTTTGCCAAAGGAGAGCAGTTCGGTTCATCAACTTCGACAAGTTTCAGTAGCTGAAGAGTATGGAGCTGATCTGGCTAGGAAGCTACGAGAAACGCACAGTCACGTAGACGACGAATATTGCTTGGATGATGTATGGAGGCGAGTTAAAGAAGCGATGCTGTCTGCCTTCAAAACTGTTTGTCCAACCCACCTGAGTCGACTCAATGAACACTGGATATCTTCGAAAGCAGCAGATCTTATTGGTGGCAGAAATGCCATACCAGCAACTAGCGACTATCACGGCGCACGCAGATCCCTCAAACACAGGATAATCAGGAGCTTGAAGAATGACAGAGAACGCTGGCGGATTTCGAAGGCCCAGGAGATGGAGAAGGTTTTCGCTGCAGGCAACAGCCGCGCCCTGTTTTAACTTATTCAATCAGCTAGTCAAAAGTTAGTGCAAAAATATGCGAAAAGGACGGGATAGCAGTTCGCTTTCTCAATCGTCGTCTTGAGCTGTGGGTTGAGCACTTCAAAGAACAATCCAGCTGGTCTCCTTCAACACAACCGCTGGAAGAACGAAGCGGACTCGAATAGAACATTAACACCATTGCGCCATCAGCAACCAAAATCCAGCGTGAGATTTCAATCCTGAAGCGCAATGAGGCACCTGAGCCGGATGGTCTACACCCCGCGCTCTTCAAAGAAGATGGGAAGGTCCTGGTGAACAGTCTGGTAACCATACTGCTGAATATTTCGAACGAAATCAGAATACCATCCGAATGGAGCTTGTCGACCGTCATCCCAGTCTTCAAAAAGGGAGTAAGAACGTCTTGTGAAAATCATTGTGGTATCAACCTGATATCATTTGAATATAAGTACTCTCTGGGCATTATTTTGCTCCGGTTGATGGATCATGGGAAGAGGGATTCGT